>NC_056735.1:1955673836-1955898816 GCF_019279795.1 Protopterus annectens
GTACTATACTATACCAGTAAGCACTGGTATTGACCACCACACATTGCTGGGACCATTACTGTTTGACATATAGCCATGTTAGTTACAAGCAAAGACAATAGGGATATTCCTGTCCACATCTGGAAATTCATACTGTGGCCTACAATGCATTCTGCACATGACACAGTTATTCTACAAAAGGGTATCATACAGACAGATACGTGTTATCCAACCCATGCTGTAAACCTATAAGGCTAAAAAGAGTTAGTTATCCACATTTACTACACATACTATACCAACAGTAACACATAGGTATTAGACCCCAATATGTATAATGGGTAACAATGTGTACATATAGACATGTGCTATGTTATTTGTCATTTGATATTTGCATTTACAATGGTATTTTGAAGTACATCACTGTATCACATGAGCAATGAGAGGTCTGCATGCATATCCACCAAGGTGGTTGTACAACTATGATAAATGTTTATTATTCACAGACTTTGCTGTGTTTGAACTGTTCTGCAGTACAACACATACATGAACAGTCACTCACACTATCTATATAAACTGTCATGTGTGCGTGTGTGTGTGTGTGTGTGTGTGTGTGTGTGTGTGTGTGTGTGTGTGTGTGTGTGTGTGTGTGTGTGTGACACAGATGACCTAGGCCACAGACAATTCTGGTACATGTAGTTAACAGGTGCTTTAATGCTCCACCAGATGTATCCAGGCACCAGAACTGTGACTTGAGCAACACAAACACATGCTAGATTACATTTTCTGTTTGTGCGTGTGCCTCATTATGGCATTCCTGTTCATGTGTGTGTGCATTTCTGATGTGTGTCATCAGCCACAGTTGAACTGCACATCCAGCATCCCCTACTAAGTGACCATGAGGGTTGTCCCCATTGTCAAATGTTTTGTACAGCTGCGTCAGATGCCACATATAGGAAGCATTGCAGCTTCCAGGGCAGCCAGCACACTCATTCAGTATTATGGGCTGGCCATCACACACAAACCGCCACTTCATGGAGGGGAAGCCCTTGTGGTTGATGTAGGCCCTACCACACTCACTGGCTGGTGCTTTGATGCATATGTGCATGCAGTGTATTACACCCAGTACTCAGGGTATTCCACTATTGTGTGGAAAAGACATATATTGCTGCCCAATACCTCATGGGAATTGGGGATATATACATGATCACTGACATGTGCTGACATGCCATTCATGGAATGGTGCAGTACCCTGGATGCTGATGTTTGTGAAATCCACATCATATCACCAGTTGAGCTTTGGAAGGTAACTGTTGCTAGTATCCTTAGGGCAACACATACCTTGGTTTCCACTGGGATGGGTTTCCCTCTGTTGGTTCTGTGTGTGAGACATGGCCTGCACAGCTCCACAATCTTCTGTAGGAGGTCTCTGTCCACTCTATAGCGCTCTACTATCTCCAGCTCATGTATCCCCTGGTAGGTTACCCTGTGCCTGCACACTCTTCTCCGTCTGCTCACTGTGTGTTACTGAGCAGCATTCACATTGGCACAACCCTCTGCATGTTGCATATGTAGACGTATAATAGCAATGGCAGCCCCTAACATTATGTTGTCTCAGTTAAGCTTTTTCAGTTTTCACTTATCTTAGTATACTACAATGTTGCAGTGTGTCTGAGACAAACATGGTGGAATGCTGTTTGTAGAGTTGTACGTGCTCTGCTGTGCTGGCCTACTGTACTGGCTGTGTAATATGCTCATTCTGATTGTTTTCACCTGCTAGCTGTGGTAGTTCTCCTTGGTTAACTTACTGCTATTTGTTTACCTTCCTTTGCACTGTCTGTTTCCACAGTGAGCAGCGCCGCGCATAGGAGCACAGTAAAGTGCACATCCACTTCCACGCGCGCACACAGGCTTATACATGCATACAAACACTTACACTGGCTTACACGACATTATAAGGGCTTCAACAGTCTTACACTAGCTTACTCGTTCTACAACGCGCGCACATGGGCAGACACGTGTGCACACATGCTTACTCGGGCTTACAGGCGCGCACAGGTGTGAACACACTGTAAGCAGGTTTGCAAGAACCTGCAGTGATATCCATGGAGTACACCATCAGTTTCCTGACTTTACCTAGGATAAATCATAACACGCCTCTTCCACTGATGAGTAACTGACAGCAAACATGTGACACACTGCTCCAATAAGATTACAGTGTTTTATACATACACACTCATGATGTCACCTATTTTCTATGCTGATAGTCCCCTTAACCTACTCTTACACTGTAGAGGCTTGGCCCATATGGCATGACAAATTGTGATTCAATATCCTCAGCCTCAGTTGCATAGGATTGCCTACTAATGCTTGGTTACATCTCTGAAAGTGCGCTTCCACACATAGCAACCACTACTCAGTATCCATGTTGTCTTCAGCTTGCCATTCACCTGCATGACAAACTAACTTTTGACTAACATTACCAGTTGTATGTATATTTTACATATTTTTCTTGTTTTGTAAGCGCAGCGCGTATTTGTGCCGCTGCGCTATGCTTAAACACCGGAGATCGGGGGAGGACAACTAGAGTTTTATTAATTTCCAATGAAAAAAACATGTCACTGGCCTTATATTTGGCCATTGGCATGCTTCTTCACCTAAATTCATCCTTTATTTGCAGCTGACATTGCTCCGTTTAGCTACTTGCAGAACGTTACTCGGTTAACATCCGAGTACATTTCTGCACATAACTCTTGCACGGACAGCTTACTGTTTCATGTATTGCAAACTTTACATCATTTGCATAGCTTTCACCTACAAATGGGGTAATTTGCATATCCTAACATTGTCCGTGCAACGTTCGTTTTAGGGGCTGTCTTACACGCCCCTACAGGATATTGCTGAATAGCTCGGTAGACATCTTGCCTTGCTCTACTCTTACTCTACTCATACACGCCAGCCAAGGCTTCGTGAATCCTGGCCTAAGCTTTTCTGTGTGCTAATATGTCTATTTGTGGAGTATGCATGACTGTAGGCATGTTTTAACCTGCTGCGTCTGACATTTCTACAGAGCAGCTCCCACTTTCATCATTTGTAGAGGTCACAGCCCTATAGGAACTATATATACAGCTGTGACATTTGACAAGTCAACACATACCTGCAGTCAATACTAAACTGACTACTTCAGTGCTTTTCATACCTTCAGATCTTTCTTGTAGTAGTATAGTCGATAATACTGTTTCCTATAACATGTATCTGTTTCTGATACAAGATATATCATTTTATTACACCACTACACACAATATATGAGGAAATCACAGGCCAGATGCCATTACATTCCATTTGTAGGACACACCCACCCAGAGTGTTGTGTTCCTCACAAAATCCAACAGGTGCTAATCAACACATATTCTGCTATCATCTACCTTATGTATTCGCCGGTATTTGCACTTTCCGTCAGTGGCAGAACTCACATGCGAATGTGGGAGACTGAACACTGTATCGGGGACACTGCATAACACCCTGAGGGACACATTTATTTTGTTTCTATTAACCTTCCACATTGGCTATTACAGGGCATAAGTATTTATCACATTTATCGAGGTACATGCTTTTGACTTATACATGTTTTGTCATTTGTCATCACGTCTTTCTTCACACCTGTCCACCTAATCTCACTAGTTCTGTACATTTATTTAGGACAGGGTTACCTTCATACCTCTCAACTGTACACATTTTGGGTAAATGTCCCGAACTTAGACTTATAATTTTGTTCCTTTTTTCATAATATTGTGCCTTTCTGGTAATTTAGTGGGACTGTGAAGTTAGACAATAATGACAGTCATTAGTAGTTTATAATTAATAACCCTCAAAACATTCATACTAATGAATGATCCATTATTCTATCAACGTTCTAACTTTGTAAGAGGAATATTTATAATATTCCCTATTTGTACTTATTTTAAAATGCCTTTGTCCAGATGTCTTATTCTGATAGGTTGAGAGGTATGGTTACCATCTTAGTCATATGCATGTACGTCCATGATAATCGCTTACAAGACACTGATATAAGTCCCTACGTCTTCCCCCAATGGTTTACACAATATCCAGTAGATAGGTTCTTCATTTTTGGAAGATATAGGCATGTGCTATACCCACATAGGAATATTCATCACTCCCATGGGGCGGACCTACTAAATCTGTGCCAACCAACACCTAGGCACCTAGGCCCATTATTGCATACCCATGCTTCCCATACCTGACACCCCTCCACAGTAGTCATAAGACATATTTAATGTGAGCGATAATAAAGTATGAAGACACTTCTAAGCACTATCCACTCTCCACGTATCGGGACATATGTCTTACATTCTGTCAACCCATGTGTTATTACACTTGCACAAGCTACTGTTGCATGTACAGCTATATTGTAGTTGCGGATGACACTTCTTTGCAGCAATCATTACAGGACAGTGCCTGTATAGATTCGCAATTTTTGTGGTCCTGCAAAGGACACCTATATCCATGTTTAAAGAGTAGAACTTGCAGATCTGGCACACTGGTACTTTCCGGGCAATGGTTTGGATAGCAGCAGTGTATTTACCTTTATTGCATGTCTGTATGTCTATCCATAATAGCTATGATGTAACCTATTTATGTACATGTGTTATATCTACAATGACATATGTTTGTATGTTTGTTATGTATATATCAATTAATGTTGTATGTGTTTGTATATATATATATATATATATATATATATATATATATATATATGTATATATATATATATATATATATATATATATATATATATATATATATATATATATATATATATATATATATATATATATATATATATGTCTGTACATTCTTTATTTCATATATTTATTTAGTTTAAGTCTGTGGATATATATCTATACACAAATGTATATATCCATATATAGAACTAACGTGTAGGAAACAGCATCCATTTGCTATGCTGTGGGCGGATTACACACGCGCAGGCGCACTTGCATATCCTCATTGTGAGTTGCATATGTTTACTAAGTCTTTGTGCTTACATGGGCTTTATTACTTGTGACAGTACCAGTAAAATATCTGTAATCCAGTTAATGGACATATGCGAAACACACGTTCACCTTGACATATTTAAATGTCTGTACAGCACAGATGCATTCATTACACTTTCACATTATATGTGCTGTAGTCTTAGTTGAACCGGAACTGCATTCACGTTGGCCGGATGCTGTAACCACTATACTACTGGTGTTTTGACTCATTTATATGCATACCCATAGTACATTGCTACATTAACATATGCCTCACCACTTCACTTACAACACAGGCATCCATTCACTTGCTGGGAAAAATGCGATACTACATATTATACATTCCCTATTCCCTACTGCTCTGGACCCAAGCTGCATATTTAATCACTCCAGGGATATTCAGAACTCCAAGGCTTATAGTCCTGGCACATACAAGTCTTTGATTGTCAGGGTGTTCATGTGGTGATCTGGGTTTAGGCTTGTCCGCCTGGTGAACGGAACTGCCCTGACCATGTTCAAATGTCAGACAAAGCACATGGACAGAGCTTGTCCATTTTATACATTTTACCTGTGTTTACAGACACAGGTGTTTGGGCACCTCTCAGCAGTGTATTATGTTGGCAATACATAATATGGGTGGGGTGGTTACAATACATAATCCACGGTGAGCGGTGTTCCCATTCACATTTGACTATTTCCTGTATTCATTCATATGAGGATTATTATTTTGGACATGAATTAACTACAGGTATGCAGTAGTACAGTAAACAAATGTGAAGGTTTGTTACTGTAAATATGAATGGACCTCTGTAATACTTGGGGACTACCCCACATCATTCACAACATTTCATGCTAATGTACATATTGTTATTCTGTGAACTTTCGAAGTTTGTGAGAGCAGTATTTACATCTGTCCCTATTTGTTCACCCATCATTTAAGGCTTTGTCCAGATTTTGTTGCTGTAATAGGTTGAGAGGTGTGGTGTCGGTATGTGATTGAGTAGAATATATTCTGTCGATAATTCATGTGGGGAGACTGGCATGGTGGACAGGTGTTCCATCCTGCGTAGTATGTTCTGCATGTCCGTCTAGAAACTGAACAGTACCGTGACTACACATACAACTTTTGTCCAGATGTGTACACTACTAGACATCGTGGTGTGTACACAACTCTGATGTTTAAACAGTTTACTTATCCCATGCGGGATGTACACAAATTTTGCCAAAACATGAACGCATGGGCATTTGGATTTACGAAACTGTGATGGGATGTTTTCAAACGTTGGATACAAGTTTGCAATCCTGACACTGCCTAGGGCGATACTTCCTACTACATATGGGTAATACTCGCTATGTGTAGGTGTACGGCTGTGCAAGGCTGGTAGCTGGATTTGGTGGACATTCGGACATGGGTGCGGGTTGTGTGCTACAGGGGATGTTGCGTATTGCATTATGCATGCATGGGTTCAGCATTTGGATGTCCCGGTTCCGCATATACCATCCTATGTGTATGTGCCGGTTACGTTCCTGTTCATGTGTATAGCACATTTTAATATTCATATGTTTGCGTGATTTTGGTATACAATATGGACTGTCAGGTTTCTTTATGATTGTTATATGGCCACAACTGCCCAGCTGTGTACTGTCACTACCAATGTGGGACTGCTGGTGACCCTGCCCATGGGGCTGGAAGTGTGTATTGGCGGCGCGCTGACATGATGCGCTTCACTACCACTGGGTATAACTACTTACAGTGCAGTACATTACGGACACATGATTTTAAATATCATTTGTTCCAAGGATGGAAACTCCATATTGTGTTGTGTGCATTTCTGTTTGATTCTCAATTTTGTGTGGCCAGGAACTGTCTTGCATGCTTTGCATAAGTTTCATTATTCACGGACACTGATAGGTGCGATTACTATTGCAGGCAGTCTATAATATTCAGCAGTTTAGGTTGCTCATTGACAGCCGACATTGACACGCCTTTGGGCGCAACTTAGAAACGCCCCATGCACTCGTGCACGTTTCCTATGCACGTGGATGTGGTGGTAGCGCACCTTCATTAATATGCATATGGCACTACTACACCATATATACGCTGCACGGCCGGCGCAGGCCTTACTCCGGCCTTGCGCCGAACTTCAAGAATCCCGGGGTATATCTATATTTATATCTGTATCTCTCTGTCACTCTCTCTCTATATATGTATATATATATATATATATATATATATATATATATATATATATATATATATATAGATATGTATACACTTTTCTCTGTTTCTTTTTTTCAAATTTTTAAATGCTTTTCTTTCTTTAACAACATTTTCTTTACCATTCTTCTCTTTTTTTCCCAGTATTGTATATTGTCTTTATTATCTTCCTTTTGATGCTCTAGTTTCAAGTATATCATCCTATATTTTTCATTTGCAAATTATTCATTATTCTTATAAAAAAAAATTAAAAGTAAATCATATTCAAATAATAGTTCTACACATCCTTCATTTCCTTTACTAATAATGCTTTTTTACTATTTTCTGCTATTATTTATTTATTTTTTTTTTAACTTTAACTTCTATACATAGATTCACATCATGAGAAATCTTTACCTTCTTTAATTAAATTGCATATTCACAAAGTTGTATTCAAATTTTACCATGGTCTTATTGTCCATTATTAAGCTACCCCATCTACCTATTTAGTCCCTCTTCTATACATAAATTGTTTTCCCTTACCTAATTTAACATTTACCCATTTCATTAATTCTCTTTTTTGATTTTCTTCTGCAGAACTTACAAATTAAAATCATCCATAGTTGTAATGTTTTTGTTTAATATTACTAAATGTTTATTTTTTCTAACAATTGTTCTATCCTAGATTATAGTATAAGCACACACCCCTATTCATCTAAAAGCTTTTTTGTCACACGGTATATTACTGAGACGCTCTGTGCTTTTACTGCACAGACATTTAAAACTTTCACTTTTTCATTGAATAGAAATACACCTCCTCAATGTGGATCTTGCCTTAATTTTCATAGCACTATGCTTCCCCTCAGGTTTTCTGACAGAATTCTATTCTACTCATTATTCAGTCTCAAATGTTGCAATATGATAATAGGAGAAACTAGTTCACCACATTGGTATTTAGTGAATCCACTGTTATAGTTCTCTTTTCCTCTTGTTTTAAGTTTATGTGAGATTTTTTTTTCCATGCATTGACCTTTTTACAACTATATGTTTACAATGTAATTTCTCCATTTCACTTTCTATCTCTTCATCAAATTGTTCATCTTCTCTATATAATACATAACCATTCTGCATTTCAAGTTCTAATTCTTGGATCCCAATTTGTGTACTGTTTCTGTATCCTAAATTTGTTCTTCCTGTATGTTATCTATCTGACACTTCTCCCATTTCTACCTTTTGGATTTTCTCTCCTCTTCTCATGCTCAGTAATACTGTTCATGTTATTTTGTACATCTTCCATCTGTATAGCATGCTGGCCTACATTGCAGACAATCAAAAAGTGACCAAATTTTCTATACATCCTGCATTCTGCTTTCTATGTATTAACTGTCCACACTCTGTTATACATATGACTTCTCTGCACACATTTCTCCATAAAAATTAGCATGTTTAAGTAGACTGAAATATCTTAACTGTAAGCTTCCCCACACTATATAAATAATACTGCATAAATGTGAAATAGCATTTTTCCATTTTTAGAATTACCTCTGACAGTCCATTTCATACCTTTCTATAATATTTACTTTTCATTACATTTTTTAACAGACTGACACATGCGTTCCAAAAATGTCTCAAATCAATTGCTTCAATTTCATCAGTTTTAAATTGCACAAGTAATTTTCTGTACAACTTTAGTTTGTTACAAGGAAAAAATACTAATTTAAAAAAAATATATATATATATATATATATATATATATATATATATATATATATATATATAGATATATATATATAGATATATATATAGATATATATACATACATTACACACTTTTCAGATTGAAGAATTATTCCCATTAAACCATGACTTTCAAAGTTATGCTGCAAAAAGTCTCTTTTTCAAAAATGCAAAAAAGACATATCACTTCTGAAGGAAAAAAAAAAAAAACAATGGTTTGAGTATACTGTCTCAAAAATTGTATCTAACAATAACAGCGACTATCTTATGTTTGATTTTTCAAGCACTGATCTCTAGGTCCCACTCACATTAGGCTACTACTGAAGCATGTGATTTTTTTTAGTTTGTTTGGTTTACACCTAAATCAGCATGTATTTATTTATTTATTTATTACTGTCTAAATTATTATTCTCCTCCTTTATAGCTTTCTGAATACCATGTTCAAGACCTATAGATGGCAGATATATAACAGGGGTACCTGAAGTTTAACAGGCAGGGTGGTCAGAAGTAAACAGAAAAAATGTGTGAAGTAGGTAACATCTCTGGTCTGACTCCTTCAAAACAAAACCCTGTCCCAATATCCTTAAATGCTGTAATAAAGAAAGTGGTATTATGACTGAAATGCCTTAAGTGGAAAATTAATATCAACTTTCCACAAAAACAGCAGCATTTATAGAACCTTAAGAGAAAATTGTAGAGATTCACAATAGGTGCTCAGATTGCAGTTGGCTATAGGCCATGACAAATGTTCATCCACAGGGTGTGTTCAATTTATGGCTCATAGAGCTCAAGAGGGGAAGGTTGTGCAACATAGTTGGTGAAAGTGCAATCTAATGATGGTGTAATGAGAGTGTAAAGAGCAACAGCATTAAATAAGGGATTCTGTGGAAACAAAGGAAGGCAACATCAAGTATGGCGGAGTGATTCAGAAATGTATAAAACTGAAGAATGGAAGGTCCACCTCTAGTGAGCTGACCACCACAGAATACTGGTGTTGCAGGAGAGTAGCAGAATGATGATACGATTGCTGTAGCTGTTAAAAAAAATGCGGATATGCAACAGGCTGTAACTGCCACTAATAATCACAATGTTGTGTGTTAGCATCCAAGGAAGTGCCATGCCATGAATGCATACATAATATTTATGGCTGTCATGGTAATGACGCTATAAAACACTACTTTATTGACAGAGTCACCATGCTGGAACTGGCTGATATGTGTCATTCTCATCTGCAGCCATGGACTACCGCTCCCAATAGATACTACCCTATGTTTGGCTTTCAGAATATTAGCTACATGAATGTTTCAGCAGCCAACAGGGAAAGAATGAGGGATTCCTTGGTGACTACCTCAAGGATATTCCACAGTTCCTTGATACAATGTTACAGCATGTGGGGAAGCATATGCAGTTTCATCTTACCAAAGAGGAGACAGCCAAAGTCATGAGGTATGAATGATCCCATTTCCCAAAGCTCCTTGGGGCCTTAGACTACATACATATTAAAATAATGGCCCAGCAGGTAAGCTGCAAGGGTTAGCACAAGGTATGATCTACAGCGTATCTACAGGTCAAACAGGCACTACCCATGACTCCCCACAAATTGTGCACACATGACTTGTATCAGCAGTTTATTAGGGGTGACTTTTCCCAGGGGCCTCTTATTAGTGATCCAAGATATGCCCTGGAGTCATGGTTGATGACACTACTCAGTAATCCACAGACCATGGTAGACAATCTAATACCTGCATCATCACTAAGTAAGTGTTTCGTTTGCTGAAGATATATTTTGGTACCTGGATGTCTGTGGTGGTGGCTTACAATATGCCCTTTCACATGTACTAAGATATTTTTAGTATGTGTAATATTATACAATACAATACTGAGAAAGCACTGACTGCAGAGGGGGCATATTCAGGAGGAACATTGCCCACCACACCAGAAAGTTGTGGGTGAGCCAGATGATAAGTCAGTATAGGTCCAACCAGCAGGGGTCACCATTCTAGGTGAAGGTAGGCACAGTTCACTGTGACACTGGTCAAGATGCAATTGCTGGATCATAGCTTTGGATCAGATTAAACAACATACACTACAGTAAAAGTGATGCGTGTAAACCTATGACCAGGCTGTGCTTACCTTTATTTAGAATACCTACACTACCTATCAGACATAGGTTACCCAAGTAATAAAGTACAATGGGAAGGGGATAGTTGGAAGCTGCATCAGATTATCAAAATTACTTAAAAAAATTCATGCCTAGATGTAGCATGAATGCAAGCAATGGCATGTAAAATATGAGTCACCGGTATGAGCATCATGCCCTTGTGTACATCCTCATCTGCTCATACACACCTCCACACTAGATATTTGTCTGGAAGTGAAAGAGCCTAATCCTGCTTGCAGAGATGCATGGAACTCATCTATCTCAGTTAATGGTGGTTCAGCCAATGGGCTGCTTCCATCTTACTGCCTTCTCATGTAAGATGGACAGCATGCTTCTGTGCATATCTGATTATGTCAGTGGTCCGTCAATGGACTAGTGCATAGTTTCTGCCTTGTCTGTTAACAGCACATATATCTTTTACTGCAGCCTGTTTTGCAGTGCCAAGGTAAGGCTGGTCAGGTGCTTCTTTGCTGAACATCTATCAGCAATAGAGACTGATGGCCTGCATCACAATCTCATTCTTTGTGTTGGAGAACTTGCATTTCTAAGCCTTTCCTTTGCCAGGCATTATGCTTTGTGAATTAAGATAATACTTAGTACATGGGTGGGATGCCTGTGAAATCCCACTCCTATGCACTTGAATAGCCATGTTATTTTGTGTAGATGTCTGTAAATATATGTTACAACTAGGCATAGTGACCTAACGTCATCAATAACACAAATACCACCACTGCTTCGTCATATCACTCTCCCAACAAGAAGCAAACAGTCTTCTAACACTATATCATGAATGCATGCTATACTTCAGTCACAGTTTCTTGACCTCTTAGGAACACCTGCAGAGCACACTGAGCATGCATGGTGGGTCAGTGGTACAAATGGTGATTTTGTAGAACATATATTACATTTGCTGATAATGGAGGCAATTCAGAGCAATAATGAATTCAAAGTTAAACTTCATGCAAAGAATGAATACATGTGCTTTTTCACACCTTTAAGTCAACAAGAAATGCAATTAATATTGCAACAATTTGTTTCACATCCCATCAGAAGTCATGGTACTGAGATGCTCTATGTTGCATGATAGTTGCTAAAATGGAAAAGAAGGATTACTGCAAGATACCACCTGTTATACTCTGTAATAAGTTCACACTTCATACCACACGAAAGAAAGGCAGGGAAATCAAAGGTCAGAACATGAAGTTCTTTATTACAACCTTTCTGGTACCTTGGCTTTTCGCCTTCTGCTGGAACATTTACAGCTTCCCAATATGTCCCTGTATATACCATTTCTGAACCAACAATAAATCAATTAAGTTTTCCAATTACATTAATTACATCTTTTAAATAAATACTGCACCATACAACCAGTTTTCTTGAAAAAGTTGCAAACACTCTGAAAAGAAATATTATTCAACATATAAACTATATCCCTATTAGCTACAAATTCATTCATAATAATATTTAAATACAACTGTAATACTTTTGTTATGCAAATAAATATCTGTTGATGCATAAATAAAGGATATATCTATACAAAATTATATACATCAATATCAAATATTTCCACATTTAAATACATTCAGTTTAATACATCAGCTATTAATTCACACACTAAATATAATTTCTTAACAAATTACTATGCATACTTAAAAACTTGTTTTTTTAACCCTTATTAACAATAATTCAGATGTATTACTAAGCTATATCAAATATTAGGATTATTTTCCAAATTCATTCCCTGGGGATGTAAAGTATGGAAATTAATAATCATTCCACTTTCCAGTTTGTTCAACTGATGTTTAAAATTACCACCTGAAGATGTGGGGCATGCAAGAATACTAAAAAATAAACTATCTTCCAACCCTTTGTGTTTTGACAGGAAGTGCATAGCCACTGGACTTTCAAGTTTTTTCCTTCTCACATCACTTAGATGTTCCATGATATGCACCCTAACCTTCCCCGTGGTTTGACCAATATACCAAAAAATAGGGTCACAATTACATCCTATTATATAAATCACACCACAACTATCACAGTTGTAATATTCATTTGCCCTATATAGTCTGCCATTAATCTTAGTACCATCTAAGTTTTTAACCCTATGACAAACTAAACATTTTCCGCAGCCATATGATCCTACACTCTTCCCCATGGCATCAGAATATCTAGATTTTAAATCTTTTTTGTTTAATAATTCTTTTGTATTACAACATCTGCCATAGGAAAAAGTTATATGCTTTGAAACCAAGCATCCAATGGAAGTATCATGAATCACTATTTCCCAAGATTGCCTAACTATAATTTCCAAAATAGGAGAAAAATTGGAACATCCAGTAACAAAAATAACCTTTCTTCCATCCTTTCATGCTGCTCAATGTTTCCAATTCCATTGCCATGTGAATAATATTCATTCATATATCTCATAACACCAGTGTTCACAACTTTGTTTCTAGCCTTTAGCAGTATGTGTTCACTATACCCTCTCTTCTGTAACCTGGTGAATGTATCTTCCACATTCTTTTCCTTTAAATTTATTTCAGAAGTGTTGGTAAAAATTCTCTTAAATTCACCATAAGGCAGTCATGATACTGAGATGCTCTATGTTGCATGATAGTTGCTAAAATGGAAAAGAAGGATTATTGCAAGATACCACCTGTTATACTCTGTAATAAGATCTAAAGCATGCTCATGGCTTTCAATGGCACAGTTTCTGGCAGAGTGTCATGGCGTTGCAGTAATAAATTCAAGAACTTCCTGTATTTACTACACAGGGACCACTGGAAGGACTTGTATAGGGACATAAGTGGGGGGGTCCCCAGTATACAATGGATGTCTAGCTCTGCCTTGTCATGGCTATCACTGATGCCATTGGCATACCTCACTGTGTTGAGCAGTGCAGGAACCACTGCAATGATGTTCAGAGGACCCACCCTGACTTTCTGTGCCACTGGGGAAAAAGAGGTCAGATGTATTGTAATTGTTGCTGTACTTTTTACAGATATGTTTCTTTTCTTGAGTAATGCATTGAGGGCATGTAAGTAAATGTTTCTCCACTGTGCAGCAGGAAATTTAGGAGAATTGTCTCCTATTCCAGAGGGGGAAGGACAACTTTTTGGGTCCCATAGTGCATGTCTTCTTCACTTTATTTATTGAAATATTGTTTCTTGAGAACATATTTTTAATGCATTAATTCTGAGAAAGTTGTGTGCCTATCTGTAAACTGTAGAGTGGGAAGTGTAATTACCTATACATGTGCAGGTATTGGTTTTGATAGGTATTTGGCTTCCTGAGCCTGACTCAATGGTTAGGTAGGTGAAGTGTGTGTACCCATTTGAGTGATAGGTCTATGCACATACGCCAACAGTGCAATAAGAGATAAGTAGGGAAAGGCAGTCACTCATACTAACAGAATGATGTTCCATAACTTTGTAGGCTGATCAACAGTGGTACACCTGTTAGTGCTAGGCAGCAGGCATATTGCATCCTGAAAACACTTCCCTAGGAGAACCTTGTTCAATAGGACATTACAGCATATCAACCTTCAAATGTCAGACTCAGAAACTGTGCTCAGGGTTGTTATGTTATTTACATATTCATATATTTATTTGTTTGTTTGTTTATTTCAGCATTTTTTATCAAGTATTTACTCCTAACATCCTGTTAAACAATTGTGCACATTGATATAATTCTTCCCTCTTTCTCCCCACCCTTCCTTTGCCACTATCTTTTCTTTTTAAAAACTATTTAGTTCTGTTTGTCCTGTTCTTCCCTCCTTTAATTTTGCTATTATGACAGCAACTGCCATGGCAGTGCTAGTGGTTAGGTCTGGTTCCACCATCCCCTTGCAAGCCTGGACAGCCCTTGAATCTGCTTCGGAACAAGTTGGGGCTGCCTCCCTACTGACTTAAGGGGCAAGTAAGGTCCCATCCTCACACTGCCCTTTGTAGTGCTTCACTGCCTGGGAACACTGTTGTTCCAATCAATGAACCAGTGTAGAACATTGTGTTTCCTCCCTGTATTCATTCTGTAAGGAACCTTTGGGGACGTTCAAGTTGCTGCATGTGTCTGGTAAGGTACATGTTGAAGGGGGCATTATACTCAATGATGGTTATTATAAGGACTGAGTACAGTGTTATGATGACTTCTCTGTACCTATATGTATGCCTTTGTTTATAAGTTGAGCAACATAGAAGGATTTTTCTTATTACCTTGGACACAGGTTAGTTTATGGCTACGTTACTATATACATGAGTTCCCAGATCCAGCTTTTAGGGATGTTTTATTGATGGCATTGTTATCAGGGGTAGCAGACTTTCCAAAAGGTACTATAAAGCATTTCTTGGTATTGAGTTTTAAGTCATGGCTTTGGCACCAAGCATTTGTCTGTATTATACCTTCCTGAAGGGTGTTCTCATCTTGCGGGGATTCAGTGACTGTTCCCAGTTTGCAATCATCTGCAAACTTGCAAACTTGGTTAGCCAGAGGCTTTGACATTGATTTTGACATTTGAAAAGTTGACCATGATAATTAAAACAGTTGACTACCTAAATTTAGTCCACAAATCAGTTATCTGAATTATTTGACTGCATAATTCTCTTACTACAGACATTTCTGAGGGTCAGCACTTCATTAATTATCATGTGTTACTCTTCCAAAATTCCCCAATTATAGGATCATAGGTGATCACTAGGCTAATGACCTCAAGCGGCCTTTTTTAGCCTGGCTATGGTTTCCAAGGTAAGAATTAAATGCTGTACCTTGTGTCTGTGAGGTAAACACCTTAGCTAACAAGCTAATTCTCAACCCCTTTAAATACTAGGCTATTAGTCTGCAAACTATTATAAGCTATGAAATAACCAGAGGTCCAAAATAAAACTTGTACCTTGTATCTACAAGGTAAGGACCTTAACTATTATACCAACCTCTCCCACATTAACATTGTGGTTAACTGTGATGATAGTCCACTGCACTAGTTCTCTAAGCTGTGTATAATCATTCCAGTACAGATGACAATGAATAGAAAACAGTTACCTCTAGCAGAAAAGACAGCTGATTTAGGGTTTTCCACTGGTAACAGGAACAGTTTCTGATTACATACGGTTCTTATCGTTGACCATCTATCACAACATCTTTCAACTTGCTACACAGACAGGAATCGCAGGTCAGGGGTCAGGGGGTGGAGGGTAGGGAAATTGGCAACTACCTACCATAGAAATTGTTATATTTAATACTATTTAATATTAAGTAAGGTTTAAATGTACTACTTAAGTACATTGTACACATTTTATATGATGTAAAGTTATGAACTCATACATTTTACTACTTCAGAAATTCAGAGTTTTGTTTACATGCAGGTCATGCTTTCACATAAAAAAAACATATGGCATCATTTCATACAAGAGCTGTCAAACATTAACAAGAACATAGTGCAGATTCATAAAAATGCTTTAGCAAATTATCTTAATGTGGTATAGAACTGAGCAATGCATTAGACATCAGTAGTCTGACATGATGTGACACAGAAATATGCTTCATCAACATTTTTTGTAGCAGTTCTTTATAGCCCTTTAAAGTGCAAAGGAAATGTCTAATATGGTGCAGTGGGTTTCTATTATTCACAGAAGTGAAGACCTCTGTCACAAAGTCAAAGATTGCCAATCCTTTTTGCTTTTATTGGTACAGACCTCAACTCTGCTCTTAGACATTTTCTGATTTATCAGGGAGTAATCAAAGCAGCGCATGAAGAATAGCTGGGATTTAATTCACTTTTTTAAATTTAATACATCCTTTTATGTACAACAAAATTACTACTCAACAGGACCTTGCTAGATAAAGAAAATTGCTTTTCTTGTGTCAGCTAATGTGTCCTCACACACATAAAATTGAATTACAACTCCCCACAGATTTATACACAATGGACATAATGTATTCTTTAGTTCAAGGCTATATGGTGCCAAAGGTTAGTCCCAGACTTCACAGTGCTGACTTAGACGTGATCCACTCTTTGTAAACTCCTGCCAAATTAAAATATCCTTCCTCTGAGGTATAACTTTCTGACAGCACTACAAGAGGAGCTAAAACAGGAAGAACACTTTTCTAAACCTAAACATCAATCAGTGAGAACAGCCATCCCGATTACAACTCTACCTGTAAGTCAGAAGTATGCATACTAAAATTTAAATATGACTTCATACTTAATATCTGAATTTTAGATTTACCAGAAAGGCTCATCCAGACTCTGCTACACTTTGCTGTGAAGGAAAGGTTAGTTTGCTGTTATTTTTTGTATTACTGTATTGCCTTTCTATATTTTGAATACTGTAGTTTGTTCTCTTTACTTTGCGTTTTGCTTGCATTCTGTTTTAACTGCATATTAAAACTTCAAAAGAGACTACAGCTCTCTCTGTTCTGAGTCAGGCAGAATTTTTTCTCGCCCTCCCACGCATTTAAGTTGTCTTGTTAAATACCACTGTCTTTCTAGTTGCCCGCCTCTTATGTTAATCTGACCATATATCTCATTTCTCTCTACTTTCACTGGCTTATGTGAGTAATCACAAAATCATCATTTTTGAAATCCCACCCCTTCAATTATTTAAATTTATTAGCCATCCTACAGTATTTCATAGTACCAAAATACAAAAGTACCACCCCCTTCAATCCATCTTGCTGTTTTAAAAATAGTAACTCTCCACTAAACCTTAACTTTTTAAACAGGTAAAACTCAAGTTACCTACTTTCACATTTAACTTCTCTAGTGCACACTGCAGAGTGCATTCTTTTCAATCTTACCTTTAAGCATCCCTGTGACTAGCACTTTCTCTAATACCTGCTGGAAAGCACTAGGAAGCCTTAAACTCATACAAACACTGAACTCTCCTTGTTAACAAGGAGAAATTAATAGTAGGCACTAAACAGCCTATAATTGCAAAGTACCTGGCTAAGGAAACAGCTCCTATACTTTACAAAGAAAAAAAAAAAAGCCCCAAACCAAGCATGTCCAAGGGTCAGCTTCCGGTGATTTCTCCTGTCCACCTGGTGAATCTGGGCATACTGGGGCAATGCAGCAATTGCCTCATGTACACAGACAACCCTCTCCTCCTACCACCCAACACTACAACATGTGAGAGATGCACTTACATAGCCAAAATGGAAGCAAAGCTCTCTCCACCCAAGATTGTGCTAAACAGTCAAGAGGAGAAGGTTAACACCCACACTACATCTCAAGCAACACATAGCCCTTCTAAACCCGCACCACCAACACCCACATATAGCAACACTAAATCCACATATGCAGAGGCCCTTAACTGTAACCTGCGCAAGCAGCAAAGACCTCTGAAGCTGAAACGCAAACAAACACCAATCACAACCAATGTGTCACATAGTTCACAACACCAGTGTGCCACCCAGCAACAGCCCCTAAGGCAAGACAATGTACCTAACACTTTAGTCATAGGTGACTCTATAGTTCGGCACACTGATGTCCCTCTCACCAGGTTGAATAAGGAGAAAATTACAGTCAGCTGCCTGTCGGGTGCCAGGATCCGCCACATAACGCATGCACTCAAGTCACTCCACAACAAGTACAAATATGACTCTGTCATTGTCCATGTTGGAGTGAATGACTTGAGACGTACCTCCCTGGACTACATGAAAAGAGACATGGAAGAGCTCTTGGATCATGTGGCCCAGGCAGGTATGACCCTAGCCCTGAGTAGCATCCTGCCTTCGCCCAGAATGATACCACAATATAAGGATAAAATGATTGACTTCAACAATTGGCTAAGCTTATGGTGTCATTCAAAGGGGATCCAGTATCTGTCTGCCTGGGATGACATGATTAACAGACCACGATGCTTTGCCTGAGATGGTCTGCACCTGTCACCCCTGGGATTCAGGTTACTGGCTAAGGCTCTTGCCACCCCTATAGTGCCTTTTTTAGGCAAACTTCAAAGGACAAAACCACCACCGTAACAAGTACAAGCATGCAAAATCTGAAGGTAATGCTACTCAATGCTAGAAGTCTAAACCTCAAAATGCACTCTCTTGAGGCACTCCTAAAAATGGAGAACATCGATATCTGTGTAGTAACTGAGACCTGGTTTAAGGCTCCAGAGAGCACCCCTGCAATACCAGGCTACAACTCTTACCACACTTTTCGGCCACCAAACCAGGACCGAAACACTAAAGGTGGAGGAGTGTCAATATTCACCAAGGATATTCACACCACCAGGCTAGTTGGCCAACACAATGTGCCTGAAATTCTCCAAGTGCAACTAACACTAGGTAAGACTGCAATCCAAATTGTAGCATGCTACAGATCCCCCACCATACCCCAAGATTCTCACTACACCTTTCTAAACATACTGGAAAATATTAAGATAGAACCAAACACCCTAATACTGGGTGATTTTAACTACCCTGCCATTAACTGGGAAAACTACTCATGTTCCTACACCTTTGTGCAACGGTTCTTGGAATTCATAAATTCCAATGCCCTGGATCAACTAATCCATAGTCCCACCAGGGGCTCCAATATCCTAGACCTGGTCATTACCAACATGGGAAATCAATGCTCCATACCTATGGTCACCCACTCGTTAGTCAGGTCTGACCATAAGCTAATCACCCTTGACATCCACATCCCACCCCCACCTCCCAGTAAAGAAACTACCATAAAAAACTTCTCCAAAGCCAACTTCATGCTACTCAAGTCAGAAGTGACAAACTTCATAACACCCATGCAGACGGGAACTGAAAGTTCAACTGCTGAATCCTGCACTAAGGCACTGTACGAGCACATCCACTCATGCATGAATCGTGCCATCCCAAATAGAACCAAAATGATCTCATCCAAAAAAAGGAAGCCAATCTGGTGGTCCCCTGCCATAAAAAAACTTTACAACAAAAGGAAGAAACTTTTTCAGAAAAGAGGAAAATCCCAGGATGCAAAAAACTCCCTTACTAGCCTCAGTAAGAAACTGAGATGCCTCATAAAATCCTCCAAAGCTCGTTACGAAAATAAAATTGCCAAAGATTCCAAAGACAACCACAAAGCATTCTATAACTATGTCAAGAATCTAAATGGCAATGCTCAGATCTGCTCTGAGCTAAAACAGAATGGCATTAAATATACTGATCCAAAGGATATTGCCAATATCCTGGCAGATCGATTCAGTGCCAACTTCACGCCCCTCTCACCCATAAATGGCCCATCTCAATACCGGAAGATTGCCAAATTCCAGTAATAATGGCCACACAGGTACAAAATGCACTCTCTAAAGCCAAGAATACAGCATCCATGGGACCAGATGACATCCCGGGCTGTGTACTACATGAACTACAATATGAACTGGCACCTCACCTAAGTGTCATGTTTAATCATAGCCTCACCTCAGGTTTCGTGCCCACTGAGTGGCGCAGAGCTACAGTTATCCCAATCCACAAGGGGGGATCCACCTTGGATCCCGGAAACTACTGTCCCATCAGTCTGACAAGCCTTATCTGCAAGGCCATGGAGCGTATTATCATGGAACTTATAAACAAAGACATTGGCAACCTTCAAACACTGGACCCCACCCAGTTTGGGTTTGTGAAGGGCCGATCTTGTCTCCTGAACCTGATTGACTTCTTTGAATTAGTCTCCAGAGCCATGGACATGGGTAAGGTGGTCCACACAGCCTACCTAGACCTTGCCAAGGCCTTTGATACCATCCCCAACTCTGGAATCATAGATAAACTTACTAAGTTGGGCATTAATCCCTATGTCACCCAATGGGTTGCTAAATGGCTTACTGATAGAACCCACACTGTAAAAGTAGCCGACTCCAAATTCAGCTCCAGACAAGTGACAAGTGGAGTACCTCAGGGTTCAGTCCTGGGGCCGCTCTTGTTTGGCATCTACTTCTCTGAAGTTCAGGTCAACACTAAGGGACTCTGGCTAACAAAGTTTGCAGATGACTGCAAACTGGGAGCCATTATTGAATCCCCAAATGATGTGGATACTCTACAAAAGGGCCTTACAGAAACAGATGCTTGGTGCCAGAGCCATGGGCTCAAGCTCAATGCCAAGAAATGTATTGTTATCCCCTTTGGGAAAAAAACATGTATCCATGAATTACCATATAGGTGGCAGTACACTAAACCCAGAAAGTGTGATAAGAGACTTAGGGACACAGGTGGACAGTGGTCTCACCTTCGATAACCACATCGCCACAACAGTCAGGAAATCCTTCTATGTGGCACACCTCATCACGAAGGGCTTTTCATCCAGAAAAAAGGAGGTCATTGTCCCACTGTACACATCCCTCATTAAACCCATTATAGAATACAATGCCCCATTTGGTATGTACCTCTCAAGACATCTGCAACAACTGGAAAGGCCTCAGAAATACCTCACTAAAAGAATCACAGGCCTAAAGCAGATGCCCTACGCTGACCGCCTTAAAAAACTCCAGCTATACTCTGTTGCATATCGTCTACTCAGAGGTGATCTCTGCTTAACATACAAGGCCATGTCAAACCCAGAGCTGTTGGACATGCTACACTTAAAGAAATCCCAATCCCTCAGAGCTACACGCTCCAGGGATCTAAACCTTGTCATCACAATAAACAAAACATGCTGGAGGGATAGGTTCCTGACCTAGAGACTCCCCAGACTCTGGAATAGATTGCCCATACATGTCAAGCAGAGTGCCTCTTTGGACCTCTTCAAGAGGAACCTTGACGATTGGATGGGAGAAAGGAAATTCACCCCAGGGATCACGTCAGTCGCCCTGCTAGACAGGGGTCCAGGAAAGTAAATAATGTGGGAAGAAATAGCCAGGGAATTGTTATGGCTAGGCTTGTATAGGCCCTAGGGCTGATAGCCTAGTACCAACCTATGAACCTATGAAAATGAAGGTGCACATGATAAAAACTATATGTGTAGTAGATATTGCTCATGCTTAGAACCTGAGCTAGATTATAGCAGGTCATTTGTTACATTTCATACACATAAAAGTGGCTTGTCTTTTACATTACAATATAGTACTTCATAAAGAAAGTGTGCAATGCATGCAGATAATGAGTGGCCGAGCACCCATTATAAAGCATTAAGGAACTCAGAGGTACAAGCTCATCCCTGATTCAAAGGTTAATCTACAGTTGACAAAATGAACACATTACACATATGTAGATGAATACATACCAAATCACCCAAGACTTGGCTCATGAAGTTTATGTCTTATGACATCTGAGATCAAATACCCGAGTTCAAATGGAACACAATCATAATCGCTTTGCTGAAAAAATGCAGGGATTCAACAACGTATGCTCTATCATATATGATAGCTGCAAGCATGGCAGTGACTGTTACATGTCTGGCCTTATGGCTATTTCATGCTAGGGGATGTATTAGCCTGGGAAGTTGTGTATATTGCTCTCTATAGAGGAACATTTAGACTGCTTTAGAATGGGCACACAAGCAATGGATATCATGAGCCACATGCTCCAGGGATCTAAACCTTGTCATCACAATGAACAAAACATGCTGGAGGGATAGGTTCCTGACTCAGAGATTCCCCATACTCTGGAATAGACTGCCCATACATGTCAAGCAGAGTGCCTCCTTGGCCCTCTTCAAAGTGAGCCCTGACGATTGGATGGGAGATATGAACTTCACCCTGGGGATCACGTCAGTCGCCCTGCTAGACAGGGGTCCAGGGAAGTAAATATTGTGGGAAGAAATATCCAGGGAATTGTTACAGCTGGGCTTGTATAGGCCCTAGGGCCGATAGCCTAGTACCAACCTATGAACCAATGAATCTATATGTACTATGTTTCCAGAGATGGAAGTGTATGGAGATAAGGCTCAGCCAATCTCCTGCAGGCATTAGTAAGTAGCAGTGACATTATTGGAGCCTTGAACCTTCTAGAATCCAAACAGGAATACTACCCAGATATCATAACTATATTCTAATCAGATTCAATGGTAGTTGCTTAAGTATTTACATAGGGACTCACATTAGGAGGCCACAAATGCAGATTGAGTGGAGAATGGTGAATTATGCATTTTACTTTTTGTGCTGTACAGGATTACTTGATGCAATAGATGCAGCACAGATATACTGTGAGCTGGGAACTGAAAAACAGCATGAATACTACTCCACTTGACCACAGGTATCATTGTATTGGATTTGTGTATATAATCTCACTGGATGCCATTATGCAACTGTGCAGCACTCTGACAAGATGTACTAAGCCTTTGAAAGCAGGCTAATTATCCATAAGTGGCTCTTAGGGAACCTTGAATACCTCTTAAAACACTGATTGCTTCCACATATCTAATCATGCCAAGTACGACTATGGATGTCATATAATTAGGCAAACCAGAGGAGTCATAGCTTCGTAGAACATGTGTCTGAACACTTAAAAATGAGGTACTACTGTTTAGGAAATTCTGTCATGTCATTACAGCCTGTAGCATATTGTTCATCCTCAGTCACACTATCCTTGCACTCCACTCCACACCTAAAGACCACTTCTGGCTGCAGGCCCAGTATGATGATGTTCATTCACCATTCCTACCATGAGGACTTGTTAATTAACTATGAGAAACCAGGCTTAGAAAATGCATGAAACAGTCACCCTGTTATGAATGTAGATTCATATTTATAAAAAAGGTCTAATGTATTCATTCATGATATAATGGCAACATATAAATGACAAGCAAACCATAACTTGCAAGAGATCAGTTATATGATTTTATCAACTCTCAGGTAGTAAAAATATGAACATTATAGGTAAATCCTAAGTGTACATCAAATAGGGGCAGATGTTTATGTCTCTCACTTGCTAATTTTCATCTTCCGTGACAGAAACAGACTCACACACAGAGGCACAACATAGAAGGACAGATCCTCATGTCCCTATCCTTTCCCACAGCTTACTACCAAAGTACTTAAGATGATGCTCACAGCTCCTACATGTTATTTGTTGATCTAAACCCTGCCATGTTCACATACACATGATATATCTCTTTGGGCTGGTGATACATAGGGTGTTTGTCCCATACATAATTTGATTGCAGTATCATCATCAGCAATGCACAGAGCCTAGGTGATGGGTTACTTCAGATGGTGGTCTTCCATGAGGGATAGCCAAGGATTCCTAGTGTGTGTTTACTGGTGTGGAAGCCAGTAAAGAAACTTGCAATTTACCATTACAATCAGCCCCTGCATGGTGTGAAGAAGTGTCTGTTGCTTCTGTAGGGCAGTACATTGATTAGTGCATAGCACTCCCTTCACCATTTGGGAAGCTTTGAATTACTTGAATGCAACTTCTGCACAGCACCGGTTTCATAGAGTGCTTTGTCTGCATCCTGCAGCACAATATCATCTGTGACACATGCATCAAAGGCACAGCAATACCATCTATGATACATACATCAAAAGCACAGCAATAGCATCTGTGGTATATGCATCTTGCAGCACAACAATATCATCTGTGACACATGCATCAAAGGCACAGCAACACCATCGGTGGTACATGCAACAGCAGCATAGCAATGCCATCTGTGCTACATGAATTATCAGCACAACAATGCCATCTATGTTGCATGCATCAAAAGTCCAACAATACCATCTGTGTAACATGCAACAGAAACAGAACAATACCATTTCTGCTACATCTATCAATAGCACAACAATGCCTGTCTGTGCTGCATTCATCAGTAGCACAATAATAACATCTTTACTACAAGCTTCAGAAGCATAGCATTACCATCTCTGCTATATGAATTATCAACACAGCAATTCTTTCTGTGCTGCACTTATCCACAAAAAAGCAACATCATCCATGTGATATGCATCAGCAATCAAGTAATACCATCTGTGCCGTCTGCATTTGTGACACAGCAATACTATCTGTGCTGCATGCATCAGCAACACAGCAATACATTGGTGCAACATATCATCCTTACTGCGTGCATCTGCAATACCTTCTGTCTTGTATGTATCAGCTACATGTCAATACCTTCTGTGGAACATGCTTCAGCAGCACAAGAATGCCATTTGTGCTAAATGCATAAGGAGTACAGCAATACCATTTAAACTGCAAGCACTAGCAACAGAGTAAAACCATATGTGTTAAATGCATCTCCAGCACGGCAATATAATCTTTGGTACATGCATAAGCAGCCATACGTACGATCTTATCTACATGTATTTGCAACACATCAATACTATTTGGGCTGCATGTATCAGCAATTCCATCTCTGTAGCACACATAAGCAGTACAACAACACCATCTGTGCTCCATGGATGAGCAGCACAGCAGAACCATGTGTGCTACATTCACCAGGAGCTCAGCAATACTGTTTGTTATACATGTCTCAGCAGAATAACACCTTCTGTGTTAGATGTATCAGCAGTGCAACAATACCACCTGTGCTGTGCTGACATTTATTAAAATGTGTGTTTTAGGTGTGCTGCAGACTCTGCAATGTGCCATGGCCTGAATTTCATTTATATTGAGATTTAAATTTCTAGATATTTGCTGTGAGTCTAGATTCTAGTCAAAACATTTCTTTGAATCAAACCTAAGTGTTAAAGTAGATTTTGCAAATATAGACATATGTGGACATCATCTACTGTGTAATATAACCTCTTTAAAAATTTATACTTTTAAAATGTTTCTTTCTTATCTGATTTTCCAGACATGGGACTACATTTAATATTTCATTTGAAACTTTTTTTTTAAAAATCTTTCTTGGTTTTGATACCATTTTAAGTTTTTGTAGTTAGCTACGGATATTTTTTCAGCCTTCCGCACTGATTATTAAATCAAGTTTTCTGGCTTCATAGCACCTCTTTAACATGGATATAGATATGTGTTATACAAAAATGTATTAATTCACATTGAACACTAATGACAAATGACAAATATTAACCTGCAACCAAATCCTGGACCAAACATTTCTTGCACATTAACAGAAACTTGGTGTGTAACATTGCTGCCACATCTGTGAATGAAGGTTGAATAGAGTAAACATAAATATATCTCTAGAACATAAATAATATGAAATGATAAAGACAAATTTTGGTCATGTTTCACTTTGATTTTATAAGTTGTTTTTGTTAGCTAAGTATTGAGACCTAATGAAAATAGATGGAAGACGGTAAGTATTGGCAATCACCCTCAAATGATGGGAAGCATCATTGTCAAAATTAAACAAACAGTGCTTTTAAGACCTCTAAAGGAAACTCGTTGAATTAAGGTGCAGTTCATTCCTAAGATGTCTTCTTCTTTCTGCCTTGAATATTCATTTTTGGTAAAATAGTACTAAAAGTGCTTTTCTTTTTTCAGTAATGCCTCCATGCTTTCTGTAAGTTCATAACTACACATAGAGAGACATGTTGTTATGGAGAAATTGAAGGATTACTAAAAGGAATAAACACACCTGTAGAAATTGACATCATCTGCATGCAGATTTAATGTGTCCCTCTACATGTGCAGTTCTGAAATATGAAGTCTGATTTAACAGTTTTTGAGAAAGTAGTCTGAAGATCACTTATTATTCTCAGCAATTTCTAACAAAACTTTCTCTGTGAGAAGGCAAACAGAAACCTTGTGAAGTGTAATAGCATATAGGAAGAGACACTGATATCAGAAACAAAGAAGTTATGCTAATTTCTCTGACAGGCATTGCTGAGCCCCCATCTGGAATACTGCATTCAGATCTACAGTTATCACTTTACCAAGAATATTTAAAGGCAGAATTTTTTATGAGAAAAACTACACAGAAGGCGTATATACTTGGCATGTTGTCATCTATACAGGCCATTATATGTAATTTACCATGCACTGCTTGTAGACCTAAAGATGGATGGGAGAGTAATTAAGCCTTCTGCTAAAATCAGGGTTAAACTGCCTAGAATAATAAGCTTCACTGGTTTAAACTGCTTTATGTGACGGCACTATCCCTTCCTGTTCTTACATTATGGAAGCAGGATGTTGAGTAATAAGTAAATTATATGACAATCTGTTTAATCAGAGAAGCATAAATTCTTTATTTTGACGCAGTGATACATACTTTTCCCACAGCAACTATATGATTTTGGTCATGCTGTGACCTAGCAATTGAGAGCTTGTTTAAAGCCTAGATCAACTAGATCCTTGTCTCTGCATTACCAAAGGTATCACACACGAATGGCAAACAAGCATTTGCAATCACAAATGAACATACCTGTGATTAAATGCAGATACACTATTGTTTTGTCATTAAACATTAATGGCATAAATTACTTGATATTACATCAACTTGTCAGAATTTAGGATTGAAAGGGGAAACAGATAACTTGTTATTATTAAAAAGTATTCAGTTAAAGTGATAAATGAAGAATGACAACACTAATTTGGTTTTCTGTATAAGCATAGAAATTCCCTGTGGTATAACAAATATATCAAGTAGGTTATGATAAAAACACATTTCTATTTTGATACATTTGCCATTTCATTTCAATTAATCTTCAATAGCTCTGTAGAACACATATATTTATAACTTGAGTACCATTCCCTGGAGCTATGTCAAGCAAAAACTGGTAGGAATTTCATTTGCATATATGAGAGAGGAGTAATGAAAACTGTGAATTCTGAACAACTCAGAGAAGGGAACTAGCACGAAAAAAAACAATACAGTACAGGAAACAGGACAGAGATGACAAAAGGACTTGCTTATTGTTTGCTATTGTTTTGAAACAGGAAGATCGTTGCTTGAAGAATTAAACTGAATGCAAAACAATAAAAGTTTCAAGTAAAATGGAGAAGCACTTAATGAATTCAAAATGCTTTTATTTTCTGTAGAAAACATTTTACATACATACTTTAAATCGTATTTCCTGGAATTTTAAATATATATATATATATATATATATATATATATATATGTGTGTGTGTGTGTGTGTGTGTGTGTGTGTGTATAGTATTGCAGGGGCCAGAAACAAAATCCAGCATTTGCATATAGTGTTAACCACCCACATACATAAATAATTAAAAAAAAAAAAAACTTTGAGGCCACTTAACTACTTAAGAAAAATAAACTCCAGACTCTTTCAGTTATACTTGAATGATAGTAATTCATCTTCTATTTGCTGGGAACACAACAGGGCATGCATCATACCTGGTGGTTTATCTCTGAACTCTTTCCAGCATAGGGTGTGTGTGCATTACCATACCTCTCAACTGTACAGTTTTTGCAGAATGCCCAGATTTTTGCCTCCTATTTTGGTCTGTTTCTTATAAAATCTGTGGTTTTCTAGCAAAACACTAGGATGAACTGAGGATTGAATTTGCTAAATAACGACATACATTTGTGTTTCAGATTGCATAGTCTTCAGAAAAATGCACGCTAAGACTAATCCTGTTATCAACTTTCTAAGTTTATGAGCAATATTAAAATATATTCCTATGTTTTGGGCCTTTATCCTCCCATTATGTCAGGCAGGTATGGTTCAGGCTGATATTTATAGGAAGATAAAATAGCTTAGAAATTGTTTGCAGCAGAATTATTACAGCCATTATGAGATACTGCCTTTTGATGTCTGTGGGTCTCAAGCACACGTAAACCTCTGCACCTGCCTTATCCACAATTTGCTATAATCATTAATATAGGGATCTGCATCATAACTGCAACTTGGTATATAAGCATGGCACACTTCATTGCTTGTATCGCTGATCAATGAGTAATGTGTGGGGGTGGGGAATTTGATCTTCACATTCAACAAAGCAAAAAACATGTATAATCAATATTTACAAGAGCAATACAAAGGTATGATATAACATGACTGGACATTGCTTTGGCTTCTGTATTAGTTTTATTATTAAATATCTCTGTGATGTAGATGGCTTTCTACATTGCACCTTAAAGATTTTGGGTCTATATTATCAAATCAAAACTGTAAATAGATGAACACCACAACATCGACATATAAAGATCGAAGTAGGAAAACTATGACTAGCCACTTCAGTGAATTTTTTCCCAGGGGAAAACAAATCCCTCGGCCATCATCAGGAACTTGCCCCTTTCTCCAATGTAGCGTGATAACAGAGTTGGTATATTTAGTTAGGGGGGTGTGGGTGGTAAAGGCCCCCACATTTTTAGGGTTTGACAATTTGCTTTGGTTTTGGTCAGCCAAGCGATTTTTTTCCCCTGGGAAAAAAAATTGCTGAAGTGGCCATTTGCAGCTTTGTTTCTTCGATCTTGACTTGGCAATGTTGTGGTGTTCATCTATTTACAGTTTCAATCTGGTAATACAGATGCGGCATTTTGTGCTTGTAAGATCAGCATTTCATAAAAATAGTTAAATATTTAAAGCACTTGTATAATCTCTGTTAGAGATATGTATAAGGGCAACACTGTACTTTTTAAACCCACTTCTTGAAGAATGCATGCCAATCAGGTTTATGCCAAGGCAGTTTTATATAATTACGTAAACATGTCCAATGTGCATACTCCAATGCCTCATGGCCATGCAACCCCATTTATGATGTTACAGAATGCATGCCTAGCCTTACTATGGCAAAGTGCTTTAATATATTAATACATATATATATATATATATATATATATATATATTTATATATATTATATACATATATATATATATATATATATATATTATATATATATATATATATATATATATATATATATATATATATATATATATATATATATATATATATATATATATATATATATTTGTTGATGTGGTTTAAAAACAAAATAACTAATTTCTGCATTTTTGCTGGAGATTAAAGATGTGAATTTCAATAGTAAATCATGATCTCACCCCATTTTATAGAAGGTTTTTTTTATCTTCCCATGGCTGACCATTGGCTGCTACCAGTGTCTCTCCTTACTCAAGGATTCTACTAGACCCACATTATACTCCCCCAGGGCTCTACCTTTCACATGTTCAGGGCCAGGGAGGAGACTAAGGTACTGCTGCAGTGTTATACAGCTGTTTGGGATCACCTATACCATGTTCAGGGCCAGTGAGGAGGCTAAGGTACTGCTGCAGTGTCATACAGCTGTTTGGGGGATCATTCCCTTAACACCTCATCCCATGGCAGCCTTGCAAACCCCAAATAGGTGCCTTCAACAGATGTATGTCTGCTTCTGTGCATACACAACTTACCAGTAAAGTGACACACTGCTTGCATTTCAGAGCTTGCCAGGCTCTTCATACTGCTACTGCATTGAAACAGACTGTTTCCATCCCCCACACCCCAGGATGAGACAGCCAGAGTTTGATGCTCATTCCCATCATCCACTGCTCGGTACCTCCAACATCCATGCCAGTACTTGAAAACTGGTCATCTCTGGCAGAGTCAGGGTTTTATCCCTCTTTGCCAAGGGGCAGGGTGTTTTATAGGAATTTCTTAAAGATCATTTCAGTGGATGGCTAAAAAAAAAAAAATATATATATATATATATATATATATATATATATATATATATATAGATAGATATAATTATTTAACAAGTACAGAGATTAAGAGGGATACAAAACTTATTGATTACAGAATACATTATTTGCATCTTCTCATGATAAAAATAAATGAGAGAACCAGGGAAGCTCTGGAATTCTTAAATTATGTCTAGACAGGATGTATGAATACTTGATCAAATAAAAAGAGGCTCACAATGACTACAGCAGAAATTGAATACACTTTCTCTGACAGCAACTTGGAAGTTAGCATTATAGCTTGATATTAATTTTATTCTGGTATCTCTAACACTCATGAAAATTATTCATTTGTGATTAGTAGGGTTAAAATTTTGGAAACGTGTTTTTTCTCAGCAGATATATGAAGCTTTAGTAAAGAGTCAGATAAAATGTGTAGGTTTTTTCAGGAACACAGCTCTTCTTCAGATGATTATAGAGGAAAAGGAGAGGTTTATGACACCTATTACATCTGCAAAACTTTAGTTATCTTTTAAGGTTTTAAAGGTTGGCAATGTTTCTGGGGGGGGGTCATAAGAGATCTGGGTACTTATGTAGACAACTCTCTCTCATTCAGTCAGCACACTTCCTTCTGTTTGACCTAATTAATTTTTAAAGGAACTATCTTCATAGTCCCTAAAGCTGAAGTCCACAAGGAACATTATAAGCCTAGTTGTGCAGTCCATCCCAATTGTTTCCATATGTATCAGGGCATTTATTAAGAGGAGGTATGATAATTAGTAAGTTTCTTGAGGTTATTGGGGGAGTATGTTAGTTTGGACATTATTGTCTGCTTCTGTCTATCAGAAACATGGGGGCCAAACCGGGAGTGAATTTTTTATTTCCTAACTATTGCTCAAGGTTATGCTTCAATAGGGTTAGGGATGGACTCTGCTTCACATATACAGGAAGCCTATTAAAGAGCATGGAGATCCTCTGAGACACATATCTGTCTTGCCAACATGTCTTATTTATGTCACAAGTAAAATTAAAAACCTTGGATCTACTGGATATGATTATCTTTGTTTTATAGGTGTGCAGAAGGTCCACCAGAGCTGGTTCTGAGGATGGATTGTATGCCAGGCGTCTATCACCTCTCAGTCACCTGTATTAGATCAAATATAGAGATAGGGCTTTAAGGTGATCCATATAGGGCAATGTGTTTATACCCAGGATTCTCCTGTTAAGAAACCTTTGTGGGCATTCCAACTGTTGCATATGACTGGTCAAGTACAGGCTGTAGGGGGCATTACAATAAATGACGGGTCTGATAAGGACTGAATAAAGTGGCACTACCGCTTCCTTAGACTTTTTGATGCCATGCCCTTACTTATAATTTAGGTGACATAGAGTGATGTTCTCACCGCCTTATCCACATGTTGGTCAAAGGCCAGATGACTGTCTACATATGTTCGCAGATCCCTGACTACTGGTTCAACTCTTAGGGATATCTTATTGATGGCATAATTAGCCTTGGTGTCAGTTTTCCCAAAAGGCATTATAATGCATTTTTTGGTATTGAGTTTTAATTTGTCACTTTGGCATCTGCCATTTGCCTGTGTTAGATCCTCTAGTAAGATGTTTGTGTCATGAGGGGGAATCTATGATAGCTGCCAATTTAGTGAACATGGTCAGCCAGAGTTCCTTTACATTAGCTTTTACCTTTGAGAAGTAGATGACAAACAGAAGTGGTCCCAGCATGAAGCCCTGAGGTACCCTGTTGAAGATGCATCTCTTAGTAGAGGTAGTCTCATCAGTCCTGATTTTCTGAGTCCTGTCTGTGAGTCAGCTGGCAATCCAGTGCGTAATGCAGGGGTTTTTGCCCAGGTCGGTGAGTTTGTCAACTATACCCAAGTGGGGTATTGTATCAAATGGCCAAAAGACAAACTGAAGAAATACAGATTAAAACACAAATAGAAAGCCCAATGAAACAAACTGGTGCATATAAAATCCAGAAGAACTTTAATCTAGAAACATTTTTGAAATCAGAACTGATGAACAAACACGCTTATCTCTCATAAGTTTTAAACATGATGTTATTTCAAAAAGTTTTTAGGTTAAAGTTCTTCTGAATTTGATCTGCAGCAGTTTGTTTCCTTGGGCCTTCCATTTGTATTGTACTGAATGCCTTATCCAAGTCTAGGTAAGCAGTATGTACCATTTCCCCTCATCCATTGCCTTGGTGACCTTTTCAAAGAAGTCCACCAGGTTAAATAGACATGACCTTCACTTGACAAAGCCAAACTGGGTTGTATCCAGTGTCTGAAGACTGCCTATGTAAAATACTGGCCCATTCCCATACACGGAGTTGAATCCTGGCCACCTGGATGAAAACCAGAAACCCTAACCACTAGACCATGTGGGCCATCCCATATCTTTCAAGAAGATTCAAAGAAGTCACCTTCCAACTATACTTTTCCATTTTCAGACCCATCATCATCAAATACAATGCCTCCCTTTGGTATATGCATTATTAGCTGAGAAAACTAATGGCCTTAAAACCTATAATAATCCCTTAGATTTGCATAACTTTCTACATACTCAGTAACCTATTAATAGCTCCAAGGAGACCTTCGTCTTGCTTTCAAAGCTATGAAAGAACCTATCTTATTTGACCTTCTATTTCTTCAAAATACGCTGGCCCTACAAACACCAGTAATAGAGACCCAAATAAACAAGACTAACTGAATGTATAAATTCCTAATTCAATGTGTCCCCAGCCTATTGAATATGTTACTACTACAGGTCAAACAAAGTACTGCCTTGTCAACCTGTGAGGCTACATATTGACTGTGGTTAGATACAAATTTATGCCATGTTAATCATGTATGACCTGGCATAATTTAGGAGGGCAACACTATTAAGTGCATGTAAAGGGTGGCAATAACTTTTAAATGTACTTACAGGTATACATGACAAGACATCTTATGGTTCCTGAGATCACTTGCTTAGTATATTTCTCATTTTCCTGCAGTACAATGATGGATAATGTATTTGCAGATGTATGAAATAAAATGAGGTACATAATGAAATATATGGTGTGATTCCATCCTCCTGCAGACGAACCCTAACATATGTGCCACGTAAACCTTCTAAATGTGAGCAGTTACATTATTAACAGACCATTTGCCTTAATCTGTACTGATTAAAGACTCTCAAGACTCTTATAAATACTTGTGGCAATAGATAATAACCAGTTGTTAGCCAAGTCATAGAGACAGGTCAGAGTGGTCTCTTTAGGAACAGACATACAGCTGACCATATCAGAAGTTTGCTGTAGTTAGTAGAATATGTTAATCAGCATAATTTGTTTTTGGAGTTTTAAACATTGATGCTAAAAATGCATTAGATTGGTAAAGTTGGTATTATGTAACTGAGGTAATAAGCAATTAATTTACCCGTTGACTACACAGATATATTAGGGGTATCTATATAAAATAATTATGAACAGTTAAGTTGGGTTCTAACATTTCTAGCAGTATTCAAATAGGCAAAAGCACCAAGCCGGGATAAAGGCACAAAAAAGTATGCCCTTTACACATTTTCTTGTTCTCCTTAACAACTGAATCCTTTGTAACATCAGTGTTTAGCTAGCTTTCTGGTGCCCAGTGCAGATTCTGGATATGGTATACCCTTTAACTTTAACTTGAGGACCAAACAAAAAAGGCCTTCTGCTGCAAGAAGAGGAACAAGACTGTAGCAAGTTACTTACCACAAACGTAATAAGTAGCCTGCTAAAGTCTAAACAGGACACACAGAGCACTGAAGTGCTTCAACCCTGACAGCCAGTGCAGTACCCACATTCATTTCAGAATGCCAGTCCTGCATTATCACCTGATTTGCATCTAATCATGATGCCCCCTAAAACCTTTCTCCCGGGGTGCAGAACTATAGCTAGCTCATCTACTGCCCGGTACAGGTCCCCAGTCAGATGTCTGTTTCACTTCATTTGAAGATCAAAAATAAAACAAAATTAAATAAAATAAAAGCCCCACTGCTCTACTCTGGCACTCCACATCCATCAAATCTACTCCATTCCTCCTTCCCCTCAGCTCATTGCCAGTGGCAAAACACACGGACCACTCTCTCAACAGAAAATATCTTTAATGTTGACAGCTATCATTGTTAATGTTATAAGACTTCATCAGAATAAAAATTTGACTAGAACCAGTTACCTTCATCAGAATAAAAAAGTGTCTACTCGGCTGTTTAGATGAAGAACAAAAATAAAGGACTTCTTATTTGAAACTGCAGGAAATGGCTTGCTTCATCTTACCCCAAGTGAAGCAGTAAAAAGCACAGAAGTGCACTTCAGTACCAATGTTCACAAATCCTGAGAAAGGAAAGAATGTAGGAACTGCTCTTTCTGATCACGCCCCCTAACACCTTGTGCCTGGCATAGCTGCTCCTTTCATCACACGCTTGCTATGCTTTTGTCATGTTAGATATCCCCTTCACCCCACCCTAGCTATGCTCTGGTTACAATAATTAGGGGGCACAGGGGTATTCAGGGAATAAATGCACTGAGCTTCAGGCAGACATTTAATCTACTTATCATGATGTTCAAATATTTCTGTATAACAAAGAATGCTCTGTCCAAGGACATATTTCTGAGGCAGTTACATTATAAGCTCAACTTTGGCAAAATTGTAACATTCCTCGATTTTGATATGTCTCATCTATTTAAGGAAGGACTCCAGTTTAACCAGAAGGCATCTATTGTGAACTACTTGAAGTTATTTTTTACTTTGTTGTACTAGGCTATGCTATAAATCTATTTTAATAAAACTACAGAAGGTGCTTTTTTGTATTTTATTAGGTGGAAAGAATTTCTGTTTGTTTTATGACGGAAGCTACTGGAAATGAGAATGACTTTAGTTCATAAAATTCCATATGCCATGCATTTCATGAATAGTAAGTCCAAGTGAAAGGCCACATCTTGCCAGAAACAGTTACTGTAGTTTATTTGATGGTTGCTTAAGCTTAGACATTAGTATCACTTTCACTTATCTTCATTTTCTAGAGGGTCTTTGCGTCTTTTGGATATCTGTAGATATGCAGGCAATATTAAAAGCATTTTTAAGCCATTACATGGAGACCAGACTTAAAGGTGCTTTATTGTAATGAGGGAAGAGACTCCTGTAGATATTTCATTTAAATTTGTCAAAGCAATCAGTGAGTCTGCAAAGATTTCATGGTGGAAGAATAAAAATTCCCAATTTTCATTTGGTACTTGTGATAAAATAAATTTAAGCACATTGTTTGAGAGTATTGTATGGACAAGGCTTTGTGAGGACTCATGGTGTATTCCCAGTTGTTTAAACACTATGGATTTCATTGTTTCAATGAGTTTCAGAAGGGCTATTATCTATGCAAATAAATACTTTATAACTATCTCCAGTTAAACAATTTGCTTACGCCAAAGCATTGGGAGCATAATTTTCACTATACAGTTTTAAATTCTCTCTCAGATATTATTCAGGGTAAAGACTACACAATGAAGTATATTTCCTTTGGTGGATGCTTCATGTAAAGCCCTTCCAAGCAAGAACACTAATTACTTGTTTTCTTGTTTTTTTTTTTTTGGAAACAGTAGAAAAAAACTTGCTGATAGTGGAGGAAAAGTTCAAGATGAAACGAATATTACGGTTCAGAAATGAATCTCAGCTATGGAAGGCTTTTTAACTGTCAGTCTCCTCAGAGTTTTTTAAAAGTCATTCTTATATTATGGCCAACCATCAGCTGACCATCATTGAAGTCTGCATGTCCAAATAGCTGTGGGAAAGCACATGCCAGCTGTGACATCTGCACATGGCTTAGTTGTAGGTACACTTATTCTTTATGTTCATATATCGCTTACAATGCATGCTTATTTGTTTAGATAACAGATAGATAGATAGATAGATAGATAGATAGATAGATAGATAGATAGATAGATAGATAGATAAATAAGCAAATAAGCAATATACCAAATTCTCATCCTGCATTTCCATCACTTTCTTCTTGAACCACTGACAGCATTCGGCAAATTCTGTCAAGGTGCTAAAAACATCACCAGCACTTTCTGTAGACTGTTCTTCAGATTTTAAGCAACCAGAACCATGCATGGCAATGTGCCTTTACCATAAAGGCATTCAATAAAGTGTCATATAGTCATGCACCCTGATTTCTGGTGAGCTCATACATTTCAGAGTACTATATGAATGTGTTGGAGATCTGAAAAAGATGTTTCAAACTAGGGGGGGGGGCATATTTTACAGGCCTGTTCTAAATTAGGAGACTTCTGTGAAGGTGTTATGATGCAAATGTGACCTTTCATTAAATATGATGAGGGAACTAGAGTTCTTTAGAATTGATATATCACTTACATACAAAAAAGGGACAAGCTGAATCTTTCCTGTTTTAATATATTAGCCATACACATGGCCAAAACAAATTTCTTTGCTATTGTTCTTACGAAACAGACAAGGGCTAGTCTTGAGTTAGCCAGTGTCAGAAGCATCTTTACAAAGGTTTGTTTTGTGCTGGTTACCCTTTAATTAAATCTGGAAGAGTCTGAATATTTAAAATGGCCTCATGAATGTATTACTCAGTACAGTAATTCCTTATACTGTTTACTCCACTCACATATTATACTTGCCTGTGAACCTTTTGTTCCATTAGCTATTATATATAAGCAATAGCAGGTCAGCAGGTCAGAGAAAGGTGTAATCACTCAGAGTTGTGTTACCAAAATAAGCAGGTTTCTTTTCTTTCTTCGTCTTCTTGCCATATTTCATTCTGGCAATCATTCCAAGAGGCGACAGTTGAACTAGTTCTAATCAAACTCTGGTCAGGGCACAGAGGAGAGGGAAGAGTGGAGGGTTTCTTCATTTTTTAGAAGATGTTTTGCTTTAAATCATTACCTGCTTTAATGCTAAAGTTCTGCTAACACTGACAATAAGTGAACTAGTTCTTTTAACTTGTATCACTATAATTGTGCATTTCCCTTTAATCTATCCAGAAAGGTGGAACCATGGTATGTGTAAACTTTTTTTGTCTGTAAAATGTTTACAGCTATGTACTTTGTCACTGGTTTATGATAAATGATAATAGTTATTCAGCTCTCTTCTTATTATTAATTTATTCATTCATTCCTTAATTCATATTTGTTTTGCAAGACTGGTTTTCAAGTGTTATGTATTTAACAACTTACAGGTAAATTGTTTACTTTCAAATATGGCATATATTTTCAAGAAGTAAGGAGAAATACATGTTTTTTTTTATTATAATACTCTTGTTTCATTTCCTAAAAAAGGAAATAATCTTAATAAAAAATGTGTTTAAAAATTATGTCTGCAATCCTAACAATCCCTCATGGAGAATGACTTTAGCTTCCATTAGTTTTCCTACTGGAGTTGGGTGATGGCAATAATGTCTTATCATTTTCACTGAGTTAGGTGGAATCTGACCTTCTAATCCAAACTATATTGTTGTTCCAGTGTGATAGCCTCACAATTTACAAATAGGCCCAGAGATGTCACACAATCCTTAATAGTTTCTCGCAGGTCATAAATATTTTGTTCTTCTAGTTTGGGGGATTGTGTACTACTGGGCATATTTTTCCTCTCTGTTTTTTTTTTTTTTTTTGCCAGATACAACATCAAGAGGAAAGACTAGACAACTACCCTGTTCAGCAGCAGTGCATGCACACACACACACACACACACACACACACACACACACACACACACACACACACACACACACATACACACACACACACGCATGCACACACACACACGCATGCATGCACACTTGCATGTACATACGCACGCACACATGCACACATGCACACTCACCACAAGCATAGGCATGTGCTCAAATTCAATCTCATCCCTGCATACCACTTAATACGTAGGAACACGGAAAACAAAATAGCCACTTTTAAAGTGGACAGATTCAGCCTCTGTGAGAGGAAGGTCCCACTATACCCACCACAAAGTTACATTACTAATTCCAAGACTGCATTTTAATTGGGGTTAGTGGCACTTGTGACATAGAGTCATACAGTCACTTGTATCACACAATACTTTTGTTACAACACAGACACTCCAACATACATATCCGATACTTGTTGCATAGCCTTCCTACACACTTGTGTGTATACACATACATACGCGCGCACGCACACACACACACACACACACACACACACACACACACACACAGTTTCATCCTTCTCATCACCAAATATATAATACAGCCCACACTACATTCACTTAGTGCACATAACCAACCAATCATGCTGAAGAACATAAAATACCAATCACAACCTTGCATTCAATTATCAATCACTCTAACTGACAAAACACACACATTACAAGGTTACAATCACTCCCCACACCTGACAATTTTGGTCATTCAATGAGCTAATCAACCATCACAAATAAACATTCTACTGACCTTTTCTATGCAGACACATAAACACATGCACACACATACACACACACACACATACACACATCAAAATCAGCCCATTAGTTGAACTTAACATCCATACACATTTATACTTTAAGTTTCATAAAAACACTGACATGTCCTCTTGTAAAACACATTTTTGACTATGTACTCACCACCTATCTGGAGAATACAGTGTGAACATATGTAACTTCAAACAGGCCATCAAACTAGCAACTTCCTGTCCACATGCACATAGCTCTGCTAGGCTCAGTAGGTATTATGTATAGCCACAGCCACATGTTATGTAGGAAGAAGCAGTGCTAGCCAAGTGTTGCCCATGTGTTAGGGTTGCCACCTTTTCAAATGCCCAAAGTGGAACATTTTTGGTACAAACGTCAGATTTTGCAGGGTGAAACATACCCACGGGCAGTACAAAGGACAGAACTTCACTTTTTTGTCCAAATAAAAGCTTATTCTTGTAGCATTTTAATTGTTTATTCTGTTTCTTGTGACATTTAGGTGTTTCAGATACAGAATAACTGTTTTATGCAACCATTACATGAAATATAGGAAATAATTTTGTACTAAAATCTCAGGACATTTGCCATTTTTTTCAATTTTTTTGCAGGACACAACAGCCCAAATAGGGACTGTCCCTCGCAAAGTGGGACAGGTGGTAACCCAACCATGTGTGCAGATAAGCTTGATGAACAGACATACAGAACATGCATGTATATTCAATGACAATATCACAGAACATGAATACTGCACTGAAGTGGCGCTCAAGGAAAGGGGATATGATTAAGTGTTCTGCAAGGGAGATACTTTCAAATAACATAGAAGTGCCACTAAGCTCCAATATCTCTTGCTTTTTTCCTACTCCTTCTTATGGAGTAATTCTTTAGGTAGGTACATGCACAGCAACACTCTTTGTGGATCTAACAAGTATTTGAATGGGCACAATTAATGCCCCCCCCCCCTCACACACACACACACACACACACACACACACACACACACACACACACACACACACACACACATATTCTGTTTATTTCAGATACCAGCCTGCTCTTCAATTCTCCCTCAGAATATAAACTGGCATCTCCCAGTTTTTGTGTTCATTTTCTTCTTAATTTACCCCAAATATTAACTGGCAAAGATCAGAAAGTCTAACCAGCCATACCCTAACCTATGCCATATAAATTAAGTCCATTTATCAATAAAACTATCCAATTAAAATGGGGTTGAAAATCACTTAATTTTCTGGCATTAATACTTTTTTTTTTTTTTATGCACAATGGAAAAGACACTAGAGTCCATTTCTTCATTATAGATTTCCATTTCATCCTATCTGGACACTATCTTTGGTTGTTTTGCCACACTTATCAACCATAATGTCACAGGCCAGGCAGACATTTTGTGTGAATGCTGCTTTCCTGTCTCAAAAATTAGTATCTAACACGTGCCCATGAATTTCAGCATACTTTTTTTATACTCGTGTTGGAAGTTTACATGAAGCCAGTTTTAACAGAGTCACATTGTAATGTAAGCCTCTATTGAATAAAAAATCTCCTTCCAGAGTCATTGACTGTTTGCAGAGTGTTCAAAGGGATATCATCCCATACACATAATGGCATGTATCTCTGTCTCTTATTATGATATACTTGAATGCCATTCTATCTAATATGTTATACTTGTGGGACAATTAATGTATTTCCTATTGTCTTATGTTTTTCTGTAATTTCTTTTTATTAATAATGTAATCCAAAATCATCCACTTCCCCTAGATAGGACTATAAAGTTTACATTCTCTTTCAATAAGCATACCTTCAGTTCAATACAATTACCACTCAGATAATAGATAAATATTTCCCTTACATAGCTATCAAATACAGTGGTAAATCCCAAAAATGTTTCACAACAGAGTTAAGGCAATTAGTTAAGTTTTTTGACACCACGTAGAGTGCATGGAAACAAGCAAACAACTACAAAAAATGATTTATGCTACTAACAGTCCTGTACAACAAAGAATAATAAAATGGCGGAAAATAAAGCACCTAAAAACTCACTCGCAGGAAGGGGGAAAAGCCTGCCATCTTCATTTATAGTAAGCAGAAGACCAAAAACAATCCTCCAAAATATTTTTGTATACTGGGCAATATGGTAACACTGTTAAACAATAACACTGTTAGCCTTAATATAAGCAAACTGCTACAAGTGTCATGATATAGAGGAGTAGCACCCTGACTTTGGCCCAGATAACCTGGGCTCAAAAATTGGCACAGGCATCTGCAGTTGTGGCAGGAAGGAATGAGTGTTTCCATCCCCAGGGGCAAGGGCATTCATCTAGGTGTTCCCTGTGAGAAGGCATGATCCATAATGGAGTAGCCCTTGGATATAACTGTCAAATGCAGGGCAGGGTGGATACCAAGAGATGGTGGTAGATCCAGGGATGCACAGTGGCACTGGAGTAGCTGGAAAGAATGAAGCAGCAAGAGAACAAAAAAAGTCTCATAAGAAAAGTGTCTGTGGGGATGCCAAAGAACATTTGTTTTGTTTTAAGGAAATAATTACAAAAACAACATGCATAACATGTATACAAGGTGTCAAAACGGGTCTACTTTAGAACAGCGAATGATAAGATGATTGAATGTTGTTACATTGACCCCTAAACGTCGAACCGGCAAAACAGCAAACAGCCGGAACAGAGATTTTTTTTTTTCAAGCAAAGCCCCCCACTTTATTTAGTGTTTTTTTTTTTTTTTTGGGACCAGCAATTTTTTTTCATGGGAAAAAAATTGCTGTTCCAGCCATTCACTGTTTTGACAATTCAATGTTTAGGGGTTGATACAACAGCATTCGATCATTTGATTGTATGTTGTTATAGACCCGTCAAAATAGGATATCATACAGTCAAAATGTCTAAAACGTAGAACTGACATCTTGAACATTCCACCTGAAACACTTCTGCAATCTTTCCACCCTCAATAGAATATTTTCATCACTATGCATACAACTCATTCTGACCATGACAGAAAAAAACAGCATTACCAATACTTTCAGAACAATAAGAACATCCATTCTGTATACAATTCTAAAATAAATTTAATAAGATGATCAACTGAAAAATTCAAGCATACATCGAAATATGTAAGTGCCTGTCTGTGAACACAGTTTATTTATTTAGTCAGTTAGATAATTAGTTATTAGTTTTATTTTATTTTTGTTGATTAGTTTGCTGTCACTAGCATTTGTTTGATTTCCAGTGAAGAACCGAAAAGGTAATCATGCAGGAAATTTGTGTAATATGTTAGGGAAATTCCATTTGTCTTTTCAAAAATGCTGCATGTGACTTTATCAAAGCCATCTAGGGTACAGCTAGCTCATATAGGTAGAACATTACCAGTTTAAGTAAAAAAATGGACAAGTCATGCCATATCATTTATCAGGTCCTTCTTATAGTATATGCCTTCACAGACTTCACTCAGTTTGATAACATAATCTAAAACTTTCTACAGCTTTCATATATAGCTTACAATTGCTAAAAACACCATATCAGCTTCTTAGCAGGCATATTCTTCATATTTAAAGTACAATACTCTGTAACTTCATTTTCCTACACATCCACTTCATTCCCACAGAAATATTACAGGGATCCTTTTCTTGGATCATTACTTTTTTTCTGTCTATATAAATTCTATAGTTGCAGTATAATAGCTCCGTAGTATGTACTTTATGTTGACAACATGATTTTTTCTTGCCAATCTCTCAGCACCTCAGACATTAAAAATGATTTAGAAAAGGATACTTCAGATTTGATTACATGATTACAAAGCAGATGGTTAATAATGAACAACTCAGCAAAAACAATGCATAGTATTTGCCACTTTCAAAAGATTTAGCAAAGTCTGAAATGAAAGGAATACTGCAATCTAGTAGCTCACAAATGAATTGAGTAGATGTCTTCAAATTGCCAGGTCATGGCTGAAAAGGGTCTTTGGACCACCTCACCTACCTGATTACAAAATACAAAAGAAATTCTATGGGTATAACGAGACCCATTCTTAGTCTTTAAAAGGCACACAGAAAAACTCAAGGAAAAATGAATAACTAGGTATTGTACGGACAATTGCAGAGAAAGTACTACTTATCCTTTTTGAATATGGACTAAGAATATTTGAGAATGCATGTACTACAATCCAGGCTGTATTACAAAAGTTAGCAAATAAAACTTGTACTTTATCACAGCTGTCCCATAGAAATAGTATCACTGCCATACAAACGACAAAAGGCAATTTTTTTTTTCAGTGAATGTTTCAGTCAATTCCTCTGCACACTATTGTATTCATTTAAGCATCTAAACATCTGCCTCACGCTAATAAGCAGACAAAATATTCATAAATCCAGCAATGGTATGCAGCACAGGAAGAGAGTGGGGTATAAGAATTCTGCACTGAAAACAAATTTACAAAAGTGAGATAATGATGTCTCCTCCCTAGCCACTAATGAGTGATCATAACTGCTACTGCTTATACAACTATCATAGCCTACAAAGTTTCAGAGTAGGTGTCCTGTCAACACCTAAACCAAAGTGCAGTAGGCAAGTATGAACAATAATCCGCCAAAAATATCTTACACTAATTAATCTGTAAACTCTCGAATCTCGAATTTTAGTATCTCGAGACCATAAAGTCAAATTTTTTTAAATCGTGAAATCTATAACCACAAACCTGGAAATGTCGAATTTATGGTTATGGTGTTCTGGTATTTGTCACAGGATATAGTCTGTGCAGTATGTACAGTTTAGTGTGTGGATTTGGCTGGTATGTAAGGTATGTGAGTATTTTGTTAGGGTTTTAGGTATTTCTTTGAGTGTATTAGAGTGTGTTTGGAAGTTTTATGTGTTGGTTAGGGTAGGCAGGAAAAAGTATGAGTGTTTAAGTGTTGAAAGTGGTGGTGTTTGTATATTTGTGATGTGTATGTGCGAGAGTCCTGTAGAGTGGCTAGTTCTGAGTTTGCTGCCTTTTTCTGTTTGGTGCGATCTTGGAGTTAGTATATATAAGTAGGGAGGGTGTGGGGTGGTGCAGTGGGGTTTGCCCCCCGCCTTATATGTAGTGTAAGTTTGTTGATTTGTGTTTTTGTGTTTGTGTGTGTTTTGTTTGTTTATTTGTTGTAGTGTGGGTAGGATGGTATATGTGTTGTGTGGTGTATGGTGTGTTTATGCTCATGATTTTATGTTTTGCGGTTTTGGGGTTTTGGGATTTCAAGCGTTCGACTTTATGGTCACAAGATACTAAAATTCGAGATTTCAGTTTTTTGATATTATAAAGTGGAACTATATATATATATATATATATATATATATATATATATATATATATATATATATGGGTTTATTATCAAATGACTGAAAAACAAAAATCTGAATCCCAAAAAGACTGAACATTCATAATACTGAATACATTTTTAATGCAGGAAGTAAGCCCCCTGCTACCCTACAGCCCCACACACCCCCTGATAACTTTATATACCAACACCAAGATCGCACAACTGTGAAGAAGGGGCAAATTCCATCATTCAGTATTTTGAATTTTAAGTCTTTTTGGGATTCAGTCTTTTGGTTTTCAGTCATTTGATAGTAAACCATATATATATATATATATATATATATATATATATATATATATATATATGTGTGTGTGTGTGTGTGTATATATATATATATATATATATATATATATATATATATATATATATATATATATATATGGATAGTTCTAGGTCATAAGATCGACAGCCACTTTCACCGACAACAAAAACATCGACACCACATTATCGACAAACCATAAACACGACACCTCGCATGCCCGACAAACAAGTAACCGATGGTCCACAAACACGAAACCCCACACACTGCACACACCACAATAACAACAATCAACTAACAAAACACACCCCCTTATCCAAAAACCACACACAGAACACAAGCACACCAAAATCCTCACAAACCCACACTAAACCTCACACACACAACTATGTCCAACCCTAACCCAAACCCTTACCCTAAGGTCCGTCACTATCGCACACTCAGCTAACCCGCGCCCTAACCCTAACTCACTTAACCCACCCCTAACCCAAAAAATACCACTACCGCACACTTACATAACCCGCGCCCTAACCCTGACTCACTGAACCCGCCCCTAACCCAAAAAACTGCCACTACCGCACACTTACCTAACCCGCGCCCTAACCCTAACTCACTTAACCCGCCACTAACCCAAAAAATACCACTACCGCACAGTTACCTAGCCCGCGCCCTAACCCTAACTCACTTAACCCACCCCTATCCCCACAGACTGTCACTATCCACACTTACCTTAGTCGCACCCTAACGTCCGTCACCACCGCATACTCACACAGCCTTCTTTCCAACTTACTATCCCTGGCATCGGAGTTTTCATCTGTAGCGTCGGTCTTCCGAGTGTCGATCATCTGGCGCCCGCTAATCCGTTGTCGGTTATATCAGCTGTCGATCTTCTAACCTAGACCCATATATATATATATATATATATATATATATATATATATATATGTATGCGCATATATATATATATATGTATATATGCATTTATATACTCTACATATAGTACTTATATGCATGCTTCATTAACAGTAGCCAAAGAAACACAATCCCACCCCAACCCTACAGCCCTCAATGATACAGCCATAAGTTTAATATCTGCAAACCAAAACCAAGCAATAATGTATTTTGCTTTTCTGATAACTTTTTTTTTTTTTTTGCAACTGTTATTCACATTATCATACCATTAAAAAATGCAAGAGTAAATTTTGTATAGGCAGTAGAATTCAGATATATGTTCTGACATAAGCTTTTTACTGAGGGGGTGGCAGCGGTGGTGCAGCATTTAGCGCTACCGCCTCACAGCAAGAGGTTCTCCAGTTCAATCCTCGGCTAGGGTACCTTCTGTGCGGAGTCTGCATGTCATCCCTGTGGTCGCGTGGGTTTCCTCCAGGTGCTCCTGTTTCCTCCCACATCCCAAAGACATGCTGTAGGTGGATTGGACACTCTAAATTGGCCCTAGGCATCAGTGTGTGTGTGTGTGATTTCTGTGGAAGATTGAGCACTGGGCTGGCAACTCAACACTGTAAAATTCCACTGCCAATCATGAGCGGACAGGTGATCCACTGTGGCAACCCCTAACCAGGAAAAGAAGAAGATAAGCTTTTTACTGAGAGTAGCCTTAGCCTAATGTACAATGTGAGTGCAGTGTGTACAATGGCCTGTATCTGACTTCAGCTTGTTTTTATGGCATCAGTGTGTGTTTGTGTGTGTGTGTGTGTGTGTGTGTGTGTGTGTGTGTGTGTGTGTGTGTGTGTGTGTGTGTGTGTGTGTGTGTGTGCCTTCTGTGGAAGGTTGGGCGCTGGGCTGGCAACTCGACACTGTAAAATTCCACTGTCAATCATGAGCGGACAGGTGATCCACTGTGGCGACCCCTAACCAGGAAAAGAAGAAGAAGATAAGCTTTTTACTGAGAGTAGCCTTAGCCTGATGTACAATGTGAGTGCAGTGTGTACAATGGCCTGTATCTGACTTTGGCTTGTTTTTATTTTCTTGCTGGTCTGCTTCATAGCAGAGGATTCTGCTAGTGATCTGTTGCACAAAAATGGCTTTGCAGATTGTGACAACACCACTCAAACCCGGAGCAGTAGCTAAGGCACCTCAATTCTCATCACTGTTTCCAGTAAGGGAATGTCACTGAAAGCAGAGATAGAAACAAACAATTTCCAGTAAGAGTACACTGGGACATTCTCCAAACCTGGGACTGCAATATATGCTTCACTCCAGGCCCCCAAATGAGTCTGCACACTAACAAACTGCAGAGCACTGTGTCCCAGTTCTAGGTATTTGGCACATTCACTCATAATAATTTGATATTCATGCAAACAAACAATCTTGGGAAAGACTGGAACAGATTTACCTGCTATGTACTCTTTGACAATTTACACTGTAACTGCTGCCACCAGTCAAAATACCATGGTAACCTTCAAAAGGGGTGTTCCAATTATATTGAGTTAAATAAATATTGATATAAAATGTAGTATGCAGTCTAAGCAGTAAGGCCTTTTGGAGTGGCCCGGATGTTATCACAATAAGCATTAACACTCTCAGATTGCTAAAAATATTTTCTAAATAACCAGCCACAATAGAAGGTAATGGAATATTTAATATATAAAATGATTTAAAACATATATACACTGAATAACTAACTCCAATAAATGACAGTTTCTTTCACACACAGGAATTAAGAAAATAACACTGTAGTATAGGTTTCATATTGATTCAAGCAAAACTCTAGTTATCTAACTGCAGATTCCCAACTGTCTAAAGATTAACTGTCCCAGTCTAATCTAATTAACTCAGTAAGGCAAGATGATACTCTTACTTCTGCAAAGCAAAATAAGAATGCATGTCCACTTTTCAGGCTGTTGTCTGGTCCTCAGCAACTGGAATAGCAACTCCCAACTATTTCTGCTGAACAGCTCTGGAAAACTCTGAGTGATTACTGATCTGGCAAATAACACCTGACTACTACAACAACAAATGAGCAACTACTGCTACTACTCTTTAACTGGCTCAAAAACGGCTTTTATAGCAGAATTTTTTAAAAGTCACAGAAAGCTGTTATGAGAATTCTACTCTCTCATATCAGACTTTAGCAAGTAAGCAAAAAAGTGTATGTGGAGATTCTACTCCTTTCAGCTCTGGCAAAAGATAACACCACATCTAAGTCAGCTGGCTGGTTTAACCTACATTCAGAATTCTTTTTAGAAAATGTGTACACTTGGTCAGCCAGAAGAACACTATCTGATTCAAACATCCTACATAAATCAAAGTAAAAATAAAAAAATAAATAAACTTATAGACAAAATTATAGCTAGTCACGCTGGCATGTATAGCACAAGGTAATTTACAATAATTTACAAGCATTTACAAAACTTTATCCAGTATACTAGCACAGTTAACAATATCTAATATCCTCATATTTCTCTCCCCCTTGAAGGCTCAAGCTAGATTTTCAAGTGACCCTAGAAAATTTTCACTTGAGAAAAATGGGGCTGACTGAAAATTTATCAACCCACACCCTGTCTTGAGAATCCCTCTACATTGGCATTGCTGTAATCTGGACTGTCTAATACAGGGGGGGTCCTCCTAAAGCTTCTTTTAGTTTCTGGAATGCTGCTCACAATCTGTCATTCACACTACTTCATTTGGCTTGTTTTTCCTTGTTAGGTCAGTAAGGGTGCAGCTATTATACTACAGTTGGGCACAAGTTTCTTACAGTACTCCACTGTCCCTAGGAAATCTCTCACCTGCTTTTTGATAACAGGAACAGGCCATGCTTGAATGGCTTCCACTTTGGCAGGTCCTGGCTTAATCTTACCACTCCCTACTGTATGTCCTAGGTAGGAGACCTCTGCCATACCCACTTGACACTTCTAGGTTTAATGGTCAACCCTGCCCTTTTTAATCTACCTAAGACCTCCCTGATATGTTGAAGGGGATCTTGCCAGGAATGACTGTAAATGGCACCATTGTCCAAATAAGTGAGAGCATAATCTTCTGCTCCTACCAAGATACTATTTACTAACCTCTGGAAGGTAGCTGGGGCATTCTTCATCCTAAAGTGCATCCTAGTCAGATCAATAGTGGTTAGATACTTAGCCCTACCTAGCTGTTCTAAAGCTTCATTTGTTCTAGGAATGGGGTATGCATCTGATGCTGTACAACTGTTTAACTTTCTGCAGTCTACACAGGTTCCTATGCTATCGTCCTTGCTTGGCACCATCACTACTGGGGAAGCTCAAGCACCACTGGTCTCCTGGACCACCCCCAGCTCCAGCATCTCCTTTTATCTCCTCCTTCAAAGTCTGTTTGACTCACTCAGGCATCCTATAAGAACCTTGATAGGCCTTTGGTGTCCTGTATCCACATAGTACTGTACCATGTTAGTACACCCAGGTTTCCTGGTGAACATGCCCCAGAATGCAACACTGCTCATTATTCTTTAACCTGAATAGGGGATAGCTGCTGAGATATTATAACCTCTCCCACAGAAGTGTCAGTCTGAACCTACTGAGAGGAACAGTCACCAGATCCCACTCAGACTCCTCTTGCCATCCACTGTGAATATGCAGCACCAGGGCTTCCCTATCATGATAAGACTTCATTATACTAATATGATACAACTTATTTCTCTACCTTCTGCCTATCTTTTGGCATTGATCACAGGTCGAGCAGTACCCTGTTATAGCTTTTGCAATCCCAGGCCAATCAACATTATGTACAATACGTCTCCTGGTATGATTTATGCCTATATGACCTGCAATAAGAAATGTGATGGGCTATGGCTAGAGATGTAAGATGATAGGCTCTGAGCACTACCAACTGCCATATTACCTCACTTTCTAACCCTCCCTCAAGGGTCCACTCTCTATACAGTAAACCTTTGTTGTCTGCCAAAGAAATATCATGGGCTGTGGCTAGAGGTGCCAGATGGTAGGCTCTGGGCTCTACCAACTGCTGTATTACCTCACCTTCTAGCCCTCCCACAGGGGTCCACTCTCCATTCCAGCATACAGAATCCCCTTTTTCTCGAGCATCAGATACCTCCTTAGCTACCTTCCTCAAGCCTCATAAGTTAGGGTCTAAAAGCTGTTCCTGTCTCTACTCTACTTTCATGATCCCTCCCAGCTCCCATCCACAAGAAGCCTAGTATGCTCTGTCAGCAGTACCTCACCATCAGTCTGGATACCAAAACTCACCTCTGCCCTTGCAATAACTATGTCCACAGGAACACCAGTACCTTCCAGCAGCCATGGTTCATCTTCAGGCCTACTACTACAAGTTAACTGCCTCCTGAAGTAACCATATTACCAGTTTCAGCTTCAGGCATAGGATCTGTCTGGGTCTCTTCCCCAGGCTACCAGACCTACTTGCCTGTCTCCAAGCTTGACTGCATGTCACTGCATGCATACAAGGTGCTACACTATCAAAATCATTCCCTATTAAGACATATGTAGAGATTTCCTCAAACACACCTACCTGCTTGTTCCCCTTTCCACCCTCCCAGTCAAGATGAACCCTGGCCAAAGGTATTTGGAATGGGGTCCCAACAAAGCTCCAACTGGTGTGGACTGCATTAGCAAGTCCACAGCTCCTCTGTAACCACGGCAGGCCTCACAATGTTTATATCAGAAGCTGTGTAACTCTTAACAGTGGTCTGTCTTCCATCCACTAAGATAGGATACAATTTTTGATGATAATGTTCCCAAACAACTTATCACTGGTATTCTGTCATTCCCACTTGATAGCTTCTTCACCTTTTGTTTCTCCCCTTGCTTCAATGGACATTTGTATGCTACATGGCCCCTCTGATTACATTTGAAACACCTAATTCCTGATCTTGACTGTGTGCTTGAACTAGTGGGTTCCCCTGTTACTGGAGACCTCTGTTGGAGTGGTTTAGGCTGCCCCTCATGGGTTCCCAAAGGTCCATGTGCAGCACTTGGTATCCCTTTCTTATGCAGTGGTGTCCTACTTGCCAAGTAGAGATCCCCTTTTCTCCCCAACTCATTTGCAAAGTTACACTCTCAGTCTGCCAAACATATCCTTGTGTCCTCAGGCAAAGTGCTGAGAGCATTTTCCCTCACCAAAAGGTCTGGGTCTGCCGGTCCTTCAAAAGTTAGTGACCTTCAAAAACAGGAATGCAGGCAAGAGGGCTTGAGGCACGCAAACAGTAGTAGTTTCTAAAGTTTATTCTTCAGACTTTGCTTCAAACAAATGACAAAAATAATAAAAAACAGTAACCATAAAGCACTTTTCGTCTCACCCCTTAGTGAGACTTCATCAGACAGTTGCAACAAGAATGTTTCAAACAGTAAACGCAAATTCAAACCACATCAACTTCCTCCAACCAAAATACAAGCCCACCCCCAAGGTAAGCAGGAAATTACAATTAACCCATTGTATGTTTCTTTAAAAATCCAGCTTCTTGTAAAACAAATATGATTGCAGTAAATATATTTGTATATGTGTAAATATAAATATAGCTCATCAGTTCAAAAACACTCTTAAAAGACCTTTTAAAAGTATATTCAGAAATATTTAAAAACCATGCTAACATTAAAACCAATAGTTAAGATAACAGTAAAAAGTGAGAAGTCAAGAATGAAGTGTAAAACTGAAAACAGTATAAAATAAAATACTTTACCACTGTGTGAAAAAGTATTAAAATCTTAAACAACTTTCAGTAGTAGTTAATAATGAAAGTTCTAAAAAGTAGGATAAAAAAATATAATAAAACACTTATATTAGCCCCATGTTGTCTGAATTTAAAACTATCAAGCTGAAAAGCAATAAAGACTGGAGCAAATAACACAATTCTTTAAAGGACGTCCAGTGAATATGATAAAAGGTGGAGTAAGAGTATACACATTCACATAAACAACTCTAAATGCAGTTACATTCATGTATAGATAACAACTAAGTGAATGTGAAAACCATGTGTATGTATAAACATGTATATACATAACTAAACAAATAAATAAATTAAATTTGACTATTTAGATAAATATTTAATATATAGTCAAATATTTATACTGCACACATATTTGTTTTACAAGAAGCCGGATTTTTAAAGAAGCATACAATGGGTTAATTGTTATTTCCTGCTTACCTTGGGGGAGGGCTTGTCTTTTGCTTGGAGGAAGTTGATGTGGTTTGAATTTATATTTACTGTTTGAAACATTCTTGTTGCAACTGTCTGATGAAGTCTCACTAAGGGGGAGATGAAAAACGCTTTATGGTTACTGTTTTTTATTGTTTTTATCATTTGTTTGAAGCAAAGTCTGAAGAATAAACTTTGGAAACTACTGCTGTGTGCGTGCCTCAAGCCCTCTTGCCTGCATTCCTGTTTTTGCAGTTACCTGTTTCGGTATTCCAAGTTTGAAAAGTGGTGACCTGACAACCACTCACCCACCTGTGAAAATAAGTACTTGAATTAGCACTGCAATCGCATACACTTTCATCTGCCTTGTGTCTATGCTCAGGAACCTTTTTTCTATACATTTCAAGAGTTAATTTAAAGCAATCTGGTAAACATTGTTTTACATGATCATAATTCGAACAAACAATATCAGATAGTTTAGCAAATGCATTAGCAGCTCTGCCATGGAGCAAGGGGATCAGGAATTGTACCCAGAACCCTTGATCAGCATTATATTGTTTACCCACCCTCTCAAATATATAAATAAAACTATTAAATTAATTTCCTTCCTTGTACTGAGGAAAAACTTTACTGACTTTTATGGCTTCTGGGGTTCAGTCATTCCCTTCCCCATTACCTCCATGACCCTGTCAAAGGGTTAGAAGCTCCTTTAAATGCTGATGTTGCTTCTCCATCTCCTCAGCCTCTGAACATTGCTGCCTCTCATTTTCTACATCTTCCATCTCCAAATGCTGCAGTTCATACTGACGCTGCCTCTCCTCGGTCTCCAAATGCACGGGTTCCAGTTTATGCCGACTCTGCTTCTCTCTCTCCTCAGCTTCCAGTTCAAGTCTCCTTAACTCAAAATGAATGTTTAAGTCCTCTGAAGAAAAGGTACACCGTCTTGTCTTGGAAGGCTGCTTATCCAAATGCCAAACTGTATATCCTCCAAGCTGCTTGTCTGCTCTGCATCTGCGACTAAGGCTGATATCATGTCTTTGTTAGTCAAATTAGCATGCATCACTCCTTTGGCTTTGCACACTTTAGCCAACTGGTTCCTGGTCAGCTTGCTATAATCCTCTGCTGAAATCTTTACCTGCTGTCCCTGAATAAACTGAATAAAAGATAATTAGAACTTTTGTGAAATGAAACTCTGTATGTTTATCTTGTGGCTGTCAACAGTGCACACCTCAGTGGCAACTCCCCACAGGCTACTAAAGCTCAATTAAAACCCCACACTGCTGGCACCAAATAATGTGATGATCACACTTAAATCCAGGGCAGGAACTAAGGAGCCTCAATCCTCACCACTGTCTCTGATAAGGGAGCGTCACTGAAAGCAGAGAAAGAAACACACAGGCTCCAAACCTGAGAATGGACTATATGCTTCACTCCAAGTCCCCAAATGAGTGTGCACACAAACCACTACAGAACACTGTGTCCCAGTTCTAGGTATTTGACACAATCACTCTTAAATTTTGGATATTCACACATACAAACACTCTTGGGAAAGACTGGAACCAATTTATCTGCTATGTCCTCTTTCCCAAATTACAAAGTAATGGTTGCTGCCAGTCAAAATATCAAATTACCCTTCAAAAGGAGTGTTCAGTTATATTGAGTAAAATAAATATTGATATAAAAGGTTACATGCAATCCAAGCAGTAAGGCTTTTTGCAGTGGGGTTATCACAATAAATATAAACACTCTCAGGTTACTAAAATACTTTCTAAATAACCAGCCACAATAGAAAGTAGTGAAATATTTAATAAATAAAATTATTTAAAAATATATATATACACTGAATAATTGATTCCAATAAACCACAGAGTTCCAACACAGGAATTACAAAAATAACACTGTAGGATAGGTTTTACACTGATTGAAGAAAAACGCTATCTAAATGCAGATTCCAAACTGTCTAAAGATTAACTGCCCCTTTCTAATCTAATTAACTCAGCAAGGCAAGATGATACTCTTACTTCTGCAAAGCAAAATAAGAATGTATGTCCACTCTGCAGGCTGTTGGCTGGTCCTCAGCAACTGGTATAGCAACTCCTACATTTTCTGCTGAACAGCTCTGGAAAACTCTGAATGATAACTACTGATCTGGCAAACAACATATGACTACTACAACAACAACTGAGCAACTACTGCAAATACTCTTTAACTAAATCAAAACCTGATTTTATAGCAGAATTTTTTAAAAGGCACATAAAGCTGTTATGAGAATTCTACTCTTTCATGTCAGGCTTTAGAAAGTAAACAAAACAGCTGCTGTGGAGGTAATATTCCTTTCATCTCTGGCACACAATGACATCACATCCAATTCAGCTGACTAGCATAACCTACATTCAGAATTCTTTTTAGTAAACGTACATTTGGTCAGCCAGAACACTGTTTGATTTAAGCATATTGCATAAATCAAATTGATAATCACAAACATAAACGTATTTACAAAATTATAGTTAGTCATGCTGAGATGTATAGCACAAGATAATTTGCAATTATTTTGAAGTGTTTACAAAAGTTCATCCAGTATGCTAGCACAGATAACAACATCTAATGTCCTCACACAGGTATATGACCATAGTACTGTTTTTGCTCACTATAGGATAAAGTGCCTAGTTCACTTAATAGCTGCAGACAAACACTCAAAATAGTAAAGAACACTACATGGGTGACTATGTACTTTGGCATCTTTGGCAAAGTATTATTTTCACATGTGGCACTGTCCAGTAAAGGAGCACAGTTTGACCTCAGGAGGGACATTAACTAGTAAGGATAACACCAATTATGTGTAGGTGTTGAAGTGTGAATATACTCACTTTTCATGTAGCACTGGGGGGGATTCAGTTTGACTTCAGTAGGGCATAGTAACATACTTTAAGTAGTAATGATAACACCAATGATGTGTAGGCAATGAAGTGTGAATGCACTCACCATTCATGTAGCACTGTGGGGGAAATCTCAATTGTGGCATTGATGTGAGATGGTGACAGTTCCTCTTTGTGGCAGTCAGTGGATTATATCAGTTGAGCATCTAGAATTAAGATCAGTTCACTGATGCTACCAGACAGTACCATAACTAGCTCAACTTGTGCCCAAGTTAGTTCATTCATGAAGCCTCAAAATTCTCACAGCTTCAGAAATCAGTGATGGCAATGCACATATGCACCATCAGCACCTCACAATCACAATCTCTGGTTGCTCACATAGCAGCTTATCCTTTCACCATACCCTAGCAGCAGCTCTGCTACCAGGCACTGCTTAATTTTCCATTCTGTTTCATACATGGATTTCCTCCAGTATAGAATCTGCATGTATTAAGTTGTGTGTGTTCCTTATGTTGTGTGTTGTTCAGTCATGACAATAATGCCGATTGGCAGTTCTCTAGATTGCATATTTTATAATGTTGGTATGCAGCTGTCTCCAGTGTGCCATCACTTCCTTGTGATGCACCCATTTGCATGCAGGATAGACAGATTATCCCCCATAAGCATGCAGTGGATATTTGATAAGTCTGGATTTTATACTTGGTGGGATTCATTTGTGTCTGTGATGGCCACATTCACTGGAATGACTTTCATGTTGAAACAGTTCTATGGGATATATTAGCTAGCAACATGAAACAGACACACACACATACACACACACACACACACACACACACACACACACACACACACACACACACAAACACACACACACAAACATGCTAATACACACAATCTGTATACATGTGTGTATCTATTTGTGTGTGGGTGTGTGTGTGGAGACACAATGCCATCATGCAGAGGAGGATGATGGTTCTGTAGAGTAGATGTTTTTCTCTCATGGCTTTCTGAATGACAGCCTGTGCATGCTGACAATTGTACCATAGAATTGTTGCCATGTATGAGAGTGACATGGTGGTGGACACACATTGTGCTGTAAAATGTATAACACAGTAAGAGAGTCTATGTAATATCATATTGCTTACCTGTTTCAAGGAAGTGAAATATACCAGTGTCATGTACCATACAGTAGATACAGAGCTATGTATACTGGAAGCACTATGAATGCCATATAACATATTGCGACACAGTGGAATGGCATGTGAAATTTATTGAACTAGACAGCTGTTGGTCCATAGGCATGAGCTGCAGGAATTTATGAAAATAAGCCACTAGCTTTTCATACCTGTAAACCAGAATGACTTTCCATACCATAATGCATTGAGGTTAATCGCTCGCTACTATTTTGTTGAACAGTTGAGTGTTTTTCTCAAAGTCTCTCCAATTTCATTGTCACAAACTGATTTAAATACTTGTAGAGTAGGGCAAAATGTCTTTGCTTCTTGAAAGAGACACTAATATTGTTCTTTATACAATTCATTTATAATAAAACTTTTAAATTTAATTGTCTCCCAACCAATTTCAAATCTGTTAAAGACCTGTCCGTAATCAACCTTTTGCTGCAAACATCAGCCCTTTATTGAGTAAATGTAGTTTATCACTATTACATGTTCTGCTTTTCAAGTTACTTCTGAGATAATCTTTCTTTTATTCTCCGTATTTCAGTTTCAGTGAGGGCTTCTTGCTCTGGGTCTGCTTGGTTCAACAATTGTGATTCCTGGTCTTCCTTCTGCCAAATCCTTTAGGAGTTCTGCTTGGTTCATTTGCTGTTGTCAACTTCATTTGAAACTTATTTTAGACTTGTAGTTTGACTGCTTTATTCCTACTGATTTCTTTTTGGATTAAGGTTGTGATTATCAAACAAAAATTAAAGAATAGAAAATGAAAACTAAAAATTAAATATTAAATATTTTATTACATTATGTACATTCTATTAAGTGTTTAAGAATATTGAGCCAGATTTGACAAGAGTTGCTTTCAGTGTAAGCCTGGTCTGATTTCAAAAGACATGCTCTCAGTGTAGGTGACTTACTTTGATGTAAGCCCTATCTATAAACAGGCTTAAACCAAGAGCCAAATTCCAAAACATCTGTTCGCCACCTGCTCTCAGTGAAAGTGGTCACTTCCAATGAGAACAAGTCTTCTGCAATAAGGCTCATTATATTATTATTATTATTATTATTATTATTATTATTATTATTATTACTACTATTATTATTATTATTATAGGTTCATAGGTTCATAGGTTTATACTAGGCTATCTGCCCTAAGGCACTTATAAGCCTAGCCCAAATTTTTGTGGCTTACGCCACCCCTTATATGAAAAAATACTGTGCCCATTAGTTTGTTGTGCCTCTGTCCAGCAGTGACACAGAGATGATTCCCGGGGTAAACCTATGATCTCCCATCCACAGGTCAAGATTTCTCTTGAACAGAGCCAGCGAGGTGCTCTGCCTCACATGGACCGGGATTTTATTCCACAGCATAGGGAGTCTCTGAGTGATAAATCTATCCCTCCAGCACATCCTATTTATGTCCGTGCTAAGGTTTAAGTCGCTTGCTCTAGTGGTTTTGGTGGATTTGGATTTTTTGAGGTGGAGCATGTCCATTAATTCCGGGTTGGACATGGCCTTGTATGTCAGGCACATGTCACCTCTGAGCAGACAGTATGCGACTGAATAGAGTTGGAGTTTCTTCAATCTGGCAGCATATGACAAATTTTGGAGTCCCTTTATCCTTTTGGTGAGGAACTTTTGGGGTCTCTCCAATTGCTGCAGATGTCGGGTGAGATACATCCTGAATGGGGCATTGTACTCGATCATTGGTATGATAAGTGAAGAGTACAGGGGAACAATGACCTCACTAGATCTGGATGTGAATCCCTTCATGATCAGTTGGGCAATGTAGAAGGTCTTTCTAACCACTTTAGCAACGTGAGTGTCAAAAGAAAAGCCACTGTCAACCTGGGTCCCCAGGTCCCTGATAACCTCTTCTGTGCTTAGTGGATCGCCACCGATATGGTAGCTTGGGGTTACCTTGTTTTTCCCGAAGGGTATGACTATACATTTTTTGGCGTTTAACTTCAGGCCATGGCTCTGGCACCAGCTATCTGTTTCCGTGAGTCCCTTCTGAAGGATATCCGTGTCCGATGCACTTTCCACTATGGCACCCAGTTTGCTATATTATTTGCTATTATTACTCTTCTGAGTATTATTAGTAGTATATGCATCCTAAATGGTATATGGTGCAAATGATCATGTGATAAAAAAAAGAGTATTTAAGTGGATGGGGAAGTTGTGATTATCCTACCAGAACTAAACAGAAAATTAAAACAAAAATCTAAATATTAAATAAATTATTATATTGTCACATACATTTTATTAAGCAGTTAAGAATATATATTATTATTATGGGTCTATATTAGATGCACGACCGCTTAAATTTTCGAATCTCTAAAAGTCGACCTTTAGAGATCGAACAGTTAAGCAGTCAATTTTTTACAAAAATAAAAAAATATATACAACACAAAAAAAAAACTAAAGGGTTTAAGCAAGGGGGCAAGCCCCCCTGCACCCCCACACACCCCCTATTTTTAATATACTAACTCCAAGATTGCACTAAAGTATAAGAAATGGGAAATTTCCCATTTCCGCACTGTAGTTCACTGACGTGCAATCTCAGAATTGGTATATTTAAGTAGTGGGGGGTGTGGGGTACAGGGGGGCTTGCCCCCCTGCCTAAACCCTTTCTACATATTTTTTTTACTTACTTTTTTACTATTTTGAATGTTTAAGTGTTCAATTTGAACATTTAAGTGTTTGTTCTAGTAATATAGACCCATTATTATTATTATTATTATTATTATTATGTGCTGTATGTGGTGTAAATGAACATGTGATATGCAAAAAGAGTATTTAAGTGGATTGAAAAGTAGATGGAGAAGTTGTGTTAATTCAGCCTGAAAATATTTCACTGTATAGAAGTGAATGAAGCCAAGCAGGCATTTACTGAGTTCTGTAAGGAGTTAGGGGTACCAAGGAAGGTCCATGTGAAAGGTTAATGTTTTGGGGTTTAGAAGGTGATGTGACACACATTTTATTTTGTTGACCTTTCAATAAAGCTAGCAAGCTGAGAGAAAGACTTACTTGTTTTGCAAAGTAGGGTAAAGTAAGAGTGAAGGAGATTATGGAGTTGCTGGGTTGTTAAATTTTGCATGCGGAGTGGTTGTTCTGTGACAGGCATTCAACAGATCATAATTTTTTAAAAGAGGGGGCATAACAAGCATCACTAGGTACATGTAATCGGAATGACTAAGCAGGACATTGACATTTGGTTAAGGTTTGTTGAGGATTTTTATGGCATATCTTTCTTGCAGCATGATTGAATTTCATCAGAGGAGTTACAGCTGGATATGTGTGCTACTAGAAGTAAAACAGCAGTTTTTAAAGAGCAGTGGTTTGCTGTTGAATAGCTGGGATGCCAGTCTGTTGACTGGACGAAGGACATGAAATTTTTAGAGTTGATGCCAATTTGGGCAGTACTGGTAGTGAGGAAAGAGTTGAGGAATAGCAAAGTGGTATTTCATTCAGACATTGAAGCAGCTGTGTAAGTGTTTATCACGAAGACAGCAAGGTCTGTTTTGGCATAATTGTTGTTGCTGGAGTTAGTTTTTCTTAGTTTGGAGATTACCATGTCATTTCTAGCCAAGCATCTACCAGACAAATTGAACATGTCTTGTTTTCAGAACAACATGTTTCATTGGATGGCTCCAAATGCAGTTTTACAGTCAGTGGCGATGCTAGAGGAAGTATGGATCATTGGCAGGATGTAGAGAGCTGGCCAAGTGTCACAGTCAGCTTATAGCTGATCTGTCTCTCTGCTTTTGTGGCTTTTAGGCAACAGCTCGAACTGTGGAGATGTTCTGTAAAGCTAGTGAATCAATATTTGATCTATAGGTGGGAGCTGGTTTAAGCAGTACATATACTTAGCTTGCACATGGTGGATCTTTGTGCTATGGTAAGACTGCTGGGTTTGATTGATGTTGCTAAGCAATGAGGAATGCTGTGGTATGTTGAAGGGTTGGGAAAGGGTGAAGCTGGCTTGTTTAGAGAGGAGGCTTCTGGTAGGCAGGCTGCTGTTAGGGGTAGTGTTGGCAGGTTTTTGGGAGGTAGTTTCCATTCATATAAATTGTGTTTTGTGGTTAGTGTTGTCTGTGTATATGTATATGGGGTCCTTCAGTGTTAGTGAATTGTTGGGTAACTTGTATTGGCATGATATTTGTATTACATGGACAATAGTTGTGGCTTGGTTTACAGGCCTAAGATGATTCAGTGAGGGCAAGGCCAGATGATAGTGTTATATGCCAATGTGGAAAAACTGTTGTATCCTGTGAAGTGGGCTGCGTTATGGTAGAGACTGAGTAACTTGTAGATGGATTGGTTATTTTTTCCTGGATATTAATGGTAAGGCAGTTGCAGTAGGGTAGTTTGCTTTAAGACAAATGTTGATAAGTCAAGGTGTTAAGGCAGATCATTTTCTGATATTGTTTTTCAGGCTGCAGCAATATATTAATTATTGGGCATTCTCTTGTTCACTGGGTGCCAAAACGAGCAGTGATTTCAATTCATGGCAACATGTTAGGACGCAACCCTTTAAAATGGGAGGTTTTCTGATGTGGTTTTGGAGATATGTGGTGCCATCAGTTGGTTGGTAAATTTAATGCTTTATGTTTAAATGAAGGTGAGGTCAAGTTATTGTTTTTTTCATTTAGGGGGCCTGGGTGTGATGCCAAAAAGAAGGTTATTAACTGAGATAATAAGAGATTTAGCAGCTCTTTAGCAAAGGTTTTGTTTGTTTTGTCTGAGATAATGTCTAGGTTGATTTGGAGGCAAGCTTAGTATTTTAAAAGTCTTGAGTTAGCTTAACATTTTTGTTAATCAGAGGGTATTGCAGGCAGCTTTTTTCTTGACTATCCAGGCTTTGCTTTACTGGGAGTTGGCAAATAGGGATGCCATATGGTTTAGAGATTATGGGGTATATTTGAATGATCCTGGTCTTGATCCATTCAAAATTAATATTTTCATGTTGGAGGGACATTTTTCAGGGATTTAAGTTTCAGGTTGCTAAAGGAAGAAAGTGGGAAGAGCTTGTCACTGATAGGCTAGTGGGCAGTGTTAGAAGGATGTTGGAGTTAGCCGCCTCTATTCCCTCATCTTTGTAGAGTTGTTTAAGGTATAAATTGTTGTGGGCAGTGGCACACTACTCCAGCTGGCACATTTGATACAGTGGACTGTTGCATTAAGGATGCTGTTTTAATGTAGTGGTGAGCACTTCAAAGCTGCCTCTAATGGTGTGCTTTATGTGCTGTTATTGTTTTGTGATGACGTTAGGCTATATTTTTCTACTGTTTGTTTGAATGTTGAATAAAGTAGTTGCCCTAGCTTTTTTGATTTCTTTATAGTGCTAGGCATGGTATATGTAAAATTTAGTTTGCAAAAGCAGACTTACTTATACATAAATGCCTACTGGTATTGTAAGGCTATGCTAGTGTACAAGATAAAGGGTTTAAACAATAAGGAAAGGGTATAAGCAGTAGGAGGGAATGTTATGTATGGGGAGGTGGATTATATAAAGATATGTAGTAGGATGGGCTGGTCTGTTGGTGTGGGTATTTGGAATACAACTCTCCCCCTCCCCTTCCTTTTACTGTAAATGATTGGTAGGGGCTTTCTGGAATTTTGAGCAAGGGAGGAGACAGAGTTAGAGGGGTCTTAGAGTGGGATCCCTCTATTCCCGCTTACTTTATGGAGTTATTTAAGGTACAAAGTGAAGTGGGTGGTGGCACACTACTCCGGTTGCTATGTTTGGTACAGTTGGTACTTGCTTTAATGCTCTGTCTTAATGAACTGGTGAGTGGTCCAATGTGCCCCTAATGCTGAACTGTACACGCTGTTATTATTTTGTGTTGAAATTATTTGTCTACTGTTTATTTGAATGTTGAATATAATGGTTGCTTTAGCTGTTTGGCTATTTTGGTTATGAAATTAGAGGGACAGGTGGATTTGGCAAAGGGTCAAGGGTAGTTATCATCAACACAGTAATGTTGAATTGCACAATGTTGACAAGCTTTTGCGCATGCTCTCAGGCTACATCTCAGAACATGTGATTCGGAAAACTATGTCTTTGCAGGGAGAAAAACTCCTGTACTTTCCATCTGGGGGCAATGGTCCCACATCCCCTATATAATTATATACTAACTAAGAGGGTGCACAATCCTCTGTGAAAGAGCATATTCCCCTTCCCCAGAGAACCAGAGATTCTCATTTCTTGCACAATTGTCAACCATTTGCATTGTCAGTCAAGACACACATGTATCTATATATATATATATATATATATATATATATATATATATATATATATATATATATATATATATATGTGTGTGTGTGTGGGTGTTCATAGGTTCATAGGTAGGTACTAGGCTATTGGGCCTATATAAGCTTAGCCAAACGGTACCCTGGCTTTCACCACCCAAGAAAATTATTTTTCTGTGCCCCTGTCGAACAGAGCCACAGAAGTGATCCCCGAGTGAATTTCCTCTCTCCCATCCTATCATCAAGATTTTTCTTGAAGAGTGCTAATGAGGAGCTTTGTTTGATATAGATAGGTAGTTTGTTCCAGAGTATGAGAAGTCTCTGGGACAGGAATCTATCCCTCCAGCATGTTCTGTTTATTGTGGTGACAAGGTTTAGGTCCCTAAAGGGTGTATCGCAGCGGAATTGGGATTTCTTTAAGTGGAGCATGTCCAACAGCCCTGGTTTGGAAATAGCTTTGTATGTTAGGCAGAGATCACCTGTGAGTAGGCGATATGCCATGGAGTAAAGCTGGAGTTTTTTGAGACAGTCTACGTAGGGCATCTGTTTGAGGCTAGTAATCCTCTTTGTGAGGTATTTCTGCGGCCTTCCCAGTTGTAGATGTCTTGTGAGGTACATACCAAAAGCGGTGTTGTACTCTATAGTGGGTCTAATGAGTGATGAGTAGAAGAGAACATTGACCTCTTTTTTTCCTGGATGAGAAACCTTTTGTGATGAGGTGTGCCACATAGAAGGATTTCCTGACTACTGTGGTGATGTAATTATTAAAGGAGAGACAACTGTCCACCTGTGTCCCAAGGTTTCTTATCACACTTTCAGTGTTAAGTAGACTACTGCCTATGTGGTAGTTCATGGGTGCAGAGTTTTTACCAAAAGGGATGACAATGAACTTTTTGGCATTGAGCTTGAGGCCATGGCTTTGACACCAGGCATCTGTCTCAGTGATGCCTTTTTGTAGGATGCCCACATTGTTAGGAGTTTGGATTATGGCTCCTAGTTTGCAGTCATCTGCGAACTTCATTAGCCAAAGAACTTCTGTGTTAGCTTGTACTTCAGAGAAGTAGATACCAAACAGGAGAGGAACCAGGACTGAACCCTGTGGTACTCCACTTGTCAAGGTCTGAAGTTGGATTTGGAGTCTGCTACTTTCACAGTATGGTTCTTTCAGTGAGCCAGTTGGCAGCCCATCTTGTGATACTGGGATTTATACCTAGTTTAATGAGTGGGAGATGGTGTCGAAAGCCTTGGCGAGATCTAGATAGGCTGTAATTTTGTTTTCGTAAGTAGCATTGGAGGATTTTATGAGGGATCTCAGTTTTGTTTTATATATATATATATATATATATATATATATATATATATATATGTATCTGTATATCTATATATCCTATATATTTAGGTATATGCTTGTAGGTTTACTATCAGCTGATAGAATTGCAGTTGACTGAAACTCACATGGTCTAAACAATTTTATTGAAAAGCACTTTGACTGAAAAGTCACATGAATGAACAAAATTTTTGTTCTAATTATTGAATTCTCACATATCTAAAGTGTGTGTTTCAGACAGTTTGTTTTATGAAGTATATACTTAACATAACCCATCATGTTCTACTCAAGTCATGCAGCTGCATACATCTGAGATGTATTTATAAGCATGAACATGGAATTTTCATAGAAATGCAGTCTCATGATTAAATAAAGTCACAGGCAGATGTGCATCATTTAAGTATGAGTACATTCTGTCTTAAATTACTATACTTCTAATTACAATGTCAGTAAGTTATCATGTGGCATTGGCAGTTAATCTGTAATATTTAACATATAATCCTTTGTTTGTTTTCTCTTGGATCCTATTCTCAGGTGGCACTACTCAAACTTGCTGGTGCTTAACTCCCACCATTCCAACAGGTCAGAAGTCATACAATTTTTCTTTCAGATGATAATGATTATAACCAACACCTTAAATCAAACCAGTGTTTGATACTGGAGCATGTCTCAGTAGTTTGAGCATTGCATATGGCCAAGTCTCACTGCCATGTTTATCACTTTCATTACTTTTTGATGTACTAATTGGCAGTGTCTCTGGAAAGACATTGCTGTGCTTCCAGTTGCACAAATGCAAATAGCAAGTTTGTGTGTCTGTGGACACAAGCTGTTACATGCAAGATCTGAACTGGGCACCAATTCGGATCCATGTTTCTGGCTTAACTGCTGCAAAATGGTTAGAAATGGTAGATATGGTGTTCCATTTAAAGCAGAAAGGTGAGATGTTGAGGAGTCCAGGTTTTTGTGGAACTCCTTGTGAAGTGTTATAGCTGAGGACTACTGCACTGGAAATATATCAGGTCTCAGTATCAGTCTGAGGCTTGCAATAGTTTGTCCAACTCTGTCTCCAGTCCAAATGTCATCCCACACACTGGAGACCAATGTTGTCAGCATTATAGTGTCATGAAGAAGAACAAGAGAGACCTCCTGAACCAATGGGAGGATGAATGTAAGATTGTAAATGCTCCTCAGTTGTGTATGTACACTGAGCTGCTGCCTGTCTTTGATATGACATTAATTAGCCAGGCAGCCAATGCAGTTAATTGGCTGGCTAATTGATGTCAGGCAGCCAATAGTTATTCATTAGGCTTTCATGAGTGTGTCTGTGTGTGTGTGTGTGTGTGTGTGTGTGTGTGTGTGCGTCTGTGTGTGTGTGTGTGTGTGTGTGTGTGTGTGTGTGTGTGTGTGTGTGTGTGTGTGTGTGTGTGTGTGTCTGTGTGTGAGTGTGTGTGTGTATTTTTTTTTCTTCTTCTTCTACTGTTTTTAATACTGTTCAGCTGCAGCAGACATTGCAGAAATCAATAGGTACATCAGCAGACCAGAGATGCACAGGTTAAGCATGCATCTGTTTTGATTCAAGTCAAAGAAGTCTCACTCCATCACTGTATATCATCTTGAGCAGGCAAACCTTAACTTTAATATCAAGCCTATGTGCCTGCTTCAATAACCTGTAGTTATTGCATTAGGCAATGAGTATTTGCAGATGCAGTTATTTCCTTTTAAAGCAGATATCTAACATGGCAAAGTAAAATACATGATTCTGTCAGTCATATCATACCATTGTAAATACTTGTGCCTTTTAATAAAATTAAGCGTTCAGGTCTACTTGCTGGCATCCCTCTCCTTGTCGTTTGGAATTTTATGTGTTTCGTTGGTTTGTTTGCTGTCTTAATTTCATTGTGAATAATTGATTTTATGACACAAGCATGCCTTCCCCATTGTATCTGGATGTTGTTAAAGTGTATTTTTTATTTGTCATAATGTTTTATGTATTGAAATAATTCGGTAATGCTATGTCATTAATCTAATTATCTCCTTTTTTGCTTTCTCTGCTCTTTATCTCTATTTTTTACATTTTTAATACAATGTTCTGAAACCAAAGCAACCAACAACACAATGATATAGATTAACCACTGGGGTTCATCCTACTATACCTCAAAAGGTGGCTTGAGGAGCACCACCCAGGATGCACAGACACCCAGAACATTGGGATCACAACCTGTCAGCATTGCCTCCACAACTGCTCTACATGCTTCACCCGCATCAGGTAGCTCTGTCTCACCTGCGGGTACTATGGTACCTCATGGAGAAGTAGTAGTGGAGGTGGCAATGTTGTCACTCAACAGGAGGTGACAGGGTTGGTGGAGGGTATTATGGAGAGGGACTTCAGTGCCTAAATCAGTAGGATTGAAAAGGTCTTGCATCATAATGCCAAAACAATGCCACATCTGACACTGATGAAGGCAACTGACACAGAAGACAGTAATGACAATTCTGAGGGTTCTCACTGTTTTCAAGCTGGACATGGATGCACCTCTAAGTCCCCTACCTATTCCAAATCATGTTGTCACTCAATCTTTTGTGTCACCATCCCTGTATGTCTTGTATGTCTCGTATGTCTGCACCTGCTACCTAATCTGCCCTACCTACCTAAACCCTCATTCCTAAGCACCTTCACCAATAGTAATGTCTCTCCAAAAATAAAACAAGAAATGCACACCTGTCCCACAAATAAAATGACACACCATACATAGATCTCCACTTCACCTATATATCATCTCGACATACTTGGTTTGGTCCATTTGGCTATAGAACATTATTCTGTTATTGTCATCCATCCCTGGTGTGTTTACTCTCCAAAGTCATGAAATGGTGTGTACAATACTACACTTATGTTTTGAAGAAGTGGATAGCTATGGTGCCCTCTTGCAAATTCCTGCATTCTTTCTCCTGTGTCCTACCATCTGCTTGCCACCCATTTCAACTACTTTCCAATCAAGCACTTTTTCACAAATTTAATCTGGTCAGAAAATAGAATCACACACAATACACATAAGTATGCTTAATCTAAAATGAACATTTTTATAGGCGTGATGGGGAAAAACATTATGATTACATGACACTGCCTCAAGTTAACTTGTGCTCGAAACAGAATATCAATTTATATCATGACTACCCTCAAATGGGCAAGGACTGCATGTTAATCAGCTAATTGGAGTATAACATTACAATGTATGACGGTGTTTCTTGAAGAATAAACTATATTTAATAATGACAAGTGGTGTGAAACAGTTAAAAAGAGGACAATTGGAGCTATACCAGGCACAAAAATAACCAAATCAGTCCACATTTTAGGCTGAAACTAACACAGAAACAAGAAAGGTAAATCATTTATGGACATTATGTTAATGAATGATATATGAAGGGTGTAGTAATTATCAGCTATGGGCAAAATAAAGTAATGCTAAAGATTGCAGCAGCAGGAGATGTGGAAATATGCATGCTGAAGAAATGTTTTTCTTCATGGTGGAAGTACATATAACTGGAATTCAGATAAAAGAGATATGTCTCAGGTGAATGACTTATCTCCTTCTAACACAACATGCATTAAGTTGAGTATGGTAGACAGATTTTGAGGATCTATAATGTGCTAAAACATAATAACCCCAGGATGGTTAAATGTTGAAAACAAAGTCACCATAATGCCAGAAATTTGGTTTGTTATTAAGAGAAATGATAACTGTCAGCTGATGTTTTATGGCACATATAAAAGATTGAAAGAATGAAAATAATAAAGTGTGTGAATTTGACTAAGAGACATACCATGAAAGAAATGTAATTTTATTTTTAGAATATGTGTAGGACAAACTATGTAAACAGGTAAAGCACGGTAAAAGAGGGGGTAAACCTAATTGAGGCACCATAACTTCAATAAGTAATTCCACACCGGCCTAGATTTTTTAGCTGCATTTTGGAGCCAGAGAAACAATTAAAGAAGGCTCTAAAATTAAATTAAAATGTGCACTGAATAAAATGAGTAGGTATGTAACACATATACAAAGATGATGGGTTAAGATAGTCACAGCAGGAAAAGACAGAGGCAGCAGAACTTTACAGTACTGGAACATACATCAGATGCTTAAAGCCCACCACTTAAAGGGAAGGAAGATATGATGTTTTTATGATTAACCTATCATATTACCACGATATGTCATGGATTTGAAAGGTAATAGAATAGATGTAAACAATAGCATAGGTAGGATATGATGAGATGGGCAAAGTGTCAGAGGTGAGATAAGCTGATCCTGATCTTTCATTAATACAATACCAGCTTTTAAAAGCTGGTATTGCATTTCCAGTCAAGCCTGAGTGCTGTAGCAGTCTGTTTGTGGTCTAAATTGTTGTAACAGCATGCTACATTGTAGAGCACAGTTTGCTACAGTTTAAATGACAAACATTTTTTTTCTAACTAAAACCTGAGGGCTGTTGTGCTCCATATGGAAAAGATGTAAACTGTAACAACTGTTTGCTACATTACAGTTTCTAAGAAGATTTTTTTTTTTTTTTGCTCTTCACTTGAATAGCTGAGGGAGTGGGGTGATTGTTCATGGTATCAGCACAGGGAACTGGTAAAAGTAACAGAGCTCACTAATGCAGATAGAAAATTATTGCAGATTGTGAGGACATTTATAAGATTTCACCTATGAGCATTTGATAATTTCATATATATTGATGCTGATCAGATATTTTGTAGGGCAATATATTACCTTGTGCCAGCCAAGGCAGCTTAACTCTGAATGGAAAGGAAACTTTGGAGGAAACAGGTAATGCCCATGTGAGACCAAGGAGAAAATATAGGTGTCACCACAAAAAAGTATGAAAAGAGGACAGACAAATACGTATATTTATGTAAATATATGTATGTAAATATATATATTTGTGTGTATGGGTGTGTGTGTGTGTGTGTGTGTGTGTGTGTGTGTGTGTGTGTGTGTGTGTGTTCATCTATGTGTCTGTGTCTGTGTGTGTGTGCGTGTGCGTGTGTGTGTGTGTGCGTGTGTGTGTGTATTATATATATGTATATATATATATATATATATATATATATATATATATATATATATATATATATATGAATCATATATGGTTTACTATCAGGTGATAGAACAACAACTGACTGAAACTCACACGATTGAAAAAATCTGAATGAAAACTACTTTGACTGAAAACTCACTTGAATGATGCCTCATTTGACTGAAACCTCATTTTACTGAATTACAAATCAAAAGATAAACATTCTACATAACACAATACACCGTGCATTTTTTTGCAGGGGGCAATCCCCACTGCACCCCCAAAGTCCATATAACTTTACAGTCACACAACCATAGAGAAAAATAAAACACACACAGTGAATCAGTGCTGGCACACAAAAATCTATGCACTTGGGGGTGTCACATGACAGGGGACACTGCCAATCCACACATAATCTTCGGATTCATTCAGTAGCAAATCATATCCTCAGAAAATACTCCATAAGTTGCTACATATATGCTTCCACACTTTTCTATCCTTTGTTTTTCAGTGAAATGAGGTTTCATTCATGTGACTTTTTAGTCAAAGTGCTTTTCAATAAAATTGTTTAAACCATGTGAGTTTCAGTCAACTGCAATTCTATCAGCTGATATTTCTGAGGAAAGAAATTTGTGGACATGGCCATTCGCACTTTAGAGCGTTGCTCTGTACATGTCGATGATTATATGTTTGAAGAAAAGTCTCTTCAAGCATATAATATAGACCCATATTCAGTATCTGATATAGTATCAGTTAACATTACAGGTACAACAGAAACAATTTCTGACCATTGTCCTGTGTAATTTGCAGTTAGGTGTGGGGATGTCTGTGATACTGGCAATAGGGAAGATAATGTTTTCTCACAAAATATAAAGCAAAAACATAAACACTGCACCTATTTGTTCCTCTTTATTTTGTGAACATCATTCCCATATCTATGCTTCTCTAACAAGAATGTTATGTGATTTGTCTTGCAGTTGCTTTGCAACAGAGAGTAGAATTGCAGACACAATTATATTCGGAGGAAGAAACTGTTGTCATAAATAATTCATACAAATGTTAGGAAAGTTGCTCTCCTAACTAAATCAATGGTAGTCAAAATTTCTTCTATGTCCCTTCTCCCTGACTGTCCCGGATTGATAATGCAGTCAAACTAATCATTCACACTTGTAAACACTTAGCAGGCAACACTTCTCAGTGCTCATACTTGCAGAGGCACAGCATGTGCATGCAGTTGTGCAGGTCCTTACACCATGTTTATACTCAATGCACTTAGTGCAGATTGTTGAATTCATGAATGCTAATGAGTTCACAAATAATTTGCATATTAACAGTGCTGATAAGGCCGAAGTTATACTATATCAAGATAACCATGTAGCTAAGGAACTTGTGTCATAGTAAGGCAGACTGTTTTGATCCAGAGAACTTGATACGCTTGTTTACTGCTACTTGCTTTGAAAACTTTTTTCTACTCGTGTAACAAACTTGCTGCAAATATTGGCTGCAGTTATCACCAAATTGATACATTTTAACCTCTCTTATGGACTGCATTTCACAATACAAGTACTGCTTTATTGTTTGTAATATTCTATGTGGGTGTTGACATTGGCATATATGTATCACGGTTATTTCTTGACTAAAAAGTAATTTTCTACATACTTGTTGTTAGTCTAATGAAAAATTCAATCTAGAAATCTGGCCACTTTGTCCCAAAGACTGTTGTATTAATTATTACAAAGGTTATGAGTTATTTTTTTAGTAACAGTGGAAATTTTCTTAAGGCTCTAATGTCTACCTGGCCATCCTTAAAGGAAGTGCATAACAGATTAATAACTGTTAACTGTTTTCCTTGATGGTGTACTTTATTTTTTTTTTAATGCTACAATATACTACACAATGACAGAAATGTTTGTCCTGCTATGAATTTATTATCACATATCTTATTTGTTTTGTATGTGTGTATGGGGTGGGGTGAGGAGAGGAAATCTGTTATTAAGTTGTGTGTATTCATATGAAACCTTTCTTTTTCATTTTTTTTTTTGCATGATGGATGAATCCATATATATATATGGATCTACTTTAATCCATTGAAAGCTCACTTGTGCAGATCACAAGTGAGCAAATCCACTTCAGCGAAGGTGCATTTCAGGGAAAATGCACTTTTGCAAATTTCACTTCACAGATCCACAAAAAAAAACATGCTACACACATTTTTGCAGGAGGACTGAACCCCCCCCCATATCTCCGCTACTTAAATATACCAACTCTGAGATCACACTACACTGGGGAAATGGGTATATTCCCTTATCCCATAGTACTGTCCTTCAGTGAAGTGAAATTCACAAAAGTGCAATTTTGCTGAAATGCACTTTCACTGAAGTGGATTGGCTCATTTCCGATTTGCACAAGTGAACCTTTGAATGGTTGAAATAGAACCCCCCCCTCTCTCTCTATACATATATATATATATATATATATATATATATATATATATATATATATATGGGATCACTACTAAATCCCAAATGTGCAAAATACTGACACCCGAAATTGCGAGACCACAGTACCGAAAGATCACAATACCTAAACTACTAAATACCAAAGCACACAATCACGAAAGCCCAAAATATCGAAATTCAGTAGTGTGACAACAGCAACAGTGAAAAAGGTAGGTGAAACAACTCCAACTGAAAATAAAGACCAGAAACCACATGAATAGCACACGGAATGCTAACGTATACCATTCCATGAATGTAAATATCATCACAAATCCGTTGTAGCACTTCATAACACTCACTGTAAACAATAACCAGAAGCAAACAAAATGAACCCCAGTTAAACTTAAACTTCACCCAGTGTATCCTGGTATGACATAGTAGACTTCTCACATCTTCAATAAACGAGCAATACCTCTGACCAATTCCAAACTCGTATAACTGTTTTGGTTATCCAGTATGCGCTGAAACTGAGTATGGCGCTGAACCAACTTTCTGTGTTTAGGAGAAGAAGGACAGCCTGCTACCAAGCATTCTCGCAATCCATCCACACGATTCTGTTCTTTTGTCAAAGCCCTCATTAAGACCGACAGATCAGTTGCCTTACTGCCAATCAAACATTTCAATCGGCAATGCCACGCTTCCACTGAGTTCTGCGTACGTGGCAGAAATAACCTATTTAGTTCATACACATTCCATAATGGAATAGGAAATAGAGGTGGAAAACGTGTTACAGCAGTAGACCATGTAGCAAACTTTCGAAGTTTCCCAAACACATACCAATCAGAAAAATATCTCCGAATATCTATGTCCTCTTCTGGGAATTTCTCCTTTAAGGCATTAAACGTTGGTATGACGTCTGATTCAGGAAGGAATGATAGCCCAACGAAACATTTCGCCGCCAATTGAAAACCATGGTTGGAATTATAAAGTGAGCCTAGTCTAAGCTGTTGCACCTTCCTCCAAACATTGCATCCAAAATGGAATAAGCAGCCCTTTGACTTTATGTCTGCAAAGCTTAACCTAATGCTTTTCAAAGCAGCTACTTCAAAGTCACAAAGGATGAACTGTATTGTTAATTGGGAATTCATGCACTTATAGTAAAAATAGTACATGATGCCACATCATGTTGTATGCCCTTAGGGACTTCTTAGACATCAAACAATATAATAACGTCATACACTTGCTATACCCGGCATACTTCACTATGCCTTGAATACTATATAGTTGTCGGCAGAGCACACCTTTGCAGAAATACATGCCATCCATCAACCAGATAGTAGCTACACTTAAATCATGGAGATTATTGATAGTGCTAAAGAGTACTACAGTATTACAAGAAGGTAGGTCTACCATGTGCTTTTCAATGAACGTACCACTCTGAAAGGGAAACATGGCCATATCTAGACCTTCTAATGTTAAATCAGGGATGTGTGTTTCATTGCTAGTTTTACTCCTAACCCTTCTGATCTGTTGCAATAGCACTTTTTTATTGGGTAGACTTGGCACACATTGCAAGGATGTTGATGCCATAGCATCTTCCACTAGCATGCAAGGTGCATCTCTAGAGAGAGACGCTTTTTCTTTTAGTGTACCGCACACTTTATATTTTTCAACTTCAAAAGGATCTCTGGCATGGTTGTGGAGCATACTCTTTATCAGTTGCTCACCTTCGGATAATGATAGTGTCACTGTTCTTCCCTTGCAGCTTCCACTCCATTTATATTTGCAGCACCAGTATCGTCAGGGATAAGATTTCCTTTCCAGATGGTACACATAACCTTTGATTACTAGTACCTCTTTACTTTGCTGCAACTGCATTCGATTATACAATCGGCCATTATCTCCAGGTGCACTGTAGCTGTTGTTGGACATATTGTGCTCGTTGATTGTCGTACAGTGCGTTTACATCAAAGTAGGTCTTTTATACCCCACTACATTATCCCACATAGTACAATGAAATTGCAATACCATTATGAATATTTTGTGATTTTGTGCTTTGGTATTTAGTAGTTTAGTTATTGTGATCTTTCGGTACTGTGGTCTTGCGATTTTGGGCGTCAGTATTTTGCAAATTCGGGATTTAGTAGTGATTCTATATATATATATATATATATATATATATATATATATATATATATATATATATATATAAATAACTGTGTGTGTGTGTGTGTGTGTGTGTGTGTGTGTGTGTGTGTGTGTGTTATATAGATAGAGACACTGGGCTGGATAGAAGATATGTAGATGGAGAAGGAGACTGGGGAAGGGACTGGGGGGATAGTCCAGTGAACAGTAATGATTTTTGTGAGTTGTATCTTATCCTACAGCTCTACAACTCTAAAGGCAATTGTCTTTTCTTTCTTCAGTAATTTGCTTGGTGATGCTTATTATCCCTGTTTCATCTCACTTTTTCATATGTATGGACATCTGTGTCCAGTTGCATGACCACCTGTGCATGGTAAACACACCTTCTGCATTCTTATTAATATCAAAAAGGAAAATATATGTGTAACTGAAAGTTATTTGACATCATTGCATTAGCATATTTTGAGTTGTAATATATATTTTACATAACACAGGTTTGATAAATGAGAGGTGGTCATGCCAGTGGCACTGTAGAGCTCATGCTACCTGATGTCAGAACATTGTTAGTGTTTGATGATGGTGGTGGCAGTGATGAGGGACAATTTTGGAATGCAGAAGGCCAGTCTGCCATTGAGACTGTTCCTCCAACATCTCCTGCTCCTATTTAAGACACAGTGAGTATTCCTATGAATATGCATATACATGACACAGAGAATTCAGACATACAACAGACTGAGGAAGACACAGTTATCAGGGTAGTGTGATTACTCCAGTTCCAGAACTGGTTTATTCATTGCGTAGCCATTGTGAGGGTGAAGTGCCACAGAGGCAGGTTGTTAGAGGTTGTCAGAAGAGACTAGCTGTCCACACTGCTCCTGATGTTGGTGTGTCAGTTGTTGCCACATGACATATGTGTATGGCCATAAAAGGGGCACACAAGAGATAGTGTGAGTACTAAACATTGTGCATTCTGATGTCTGGGACTGACAGTAACAAGTGGGTGACTTCTTGGGCAGGATGAATGACACACTGGATTGAGCTGTGCCTGTAATGGAATGTCTTCTGGGGGAGAGTCAGCATTCGCATTTCTGTAGAAGTACTACATCATTAAGTATTAGCCAAAATGGCTGTGCAAGATCCCAGTTCTGTAGTGGCATTACTTCCATTGCTCCATCAGTGATTGCTGTGCTCACACCAGATGTGGTAGGCCATATGATCATGATCCAGGATGTAGTCATGATAAGAGCTCATCCAGAAGACATCAGTCGCAGTGAAGTAGCACCCCAAATTCTAGGTAGGGCCATGGAACTTGCAGTGCAACTCCAGTGCAACTCCGGGCACAGGTAGTTCTCATTTTTGGGGTGAGAACATAGAAATGACTAGTCTACCATGTACAGTTGGCACCTGTCTGAGATGCCAAGACATAACAGTAGTACAGTGCTGGACTGTGTTCATACACACACACACACACACACACACACACACACACACACACACACACACACACACACACACACACACTGTACTTATCCAAGCAGTATTGTTGATTGCTAAACATATCTTCCTACTGGCTCTGTAAACTGGATATTTAAGGCATCCATTTTCTGTTTTACTTGCACACACTCACTTCTGTGCTGTCAATCTCATCCTGCTCCCCTAGCCCCCCCCCCTCCATCCTGTGTAAGCAATGATGGCTGTGACCTTCCCTTTGCACATTTCTTTTTTACTTTGGGTTGCACATATTTATTTATTTATGTAACATTTGTTTACCAGGAAAGTCTGACTGGGTTAGAGCTCATTTTCAATGGAGCTGCTGGCCCTGTCTGCAGTACTGTGAACTGTGGTTCTACCCCTAGTTGTCATTGTCAAAACTGTCCCCTGAAAATGATGTTGTGCGACATGGAAGAGACTGTATTTTGGCAGAATTGGCTGGGTCATACTGCAGGGAATCTCCTGAGGTTACAAGACATTGGAACCTTGATTTGAGCAAGCCAAATACAATTTCTATGAATCTACATTTTCCTCAGAAAAATGATGGGGCAGATTCATGAACAGCTACACTAAGCACGGCTATCATGTATGCAGAGGTGCATGCCGCAGACACAATAGTGCTCTGTTTGGTATTCATTAAATGGCTCTACACTTAATGTAGAACTGTAAATCCAAGGTAAATGGTAGAATATGCTAATGATAGCAAAAGTAACTGAATTACATGCTAATTAACCAATCCAAAAGGGTGGAGCTATTCAGGAAGCTATGAATCGATGGGGAAGCTATGAACCGATGGCTACACTCAATGTAGCCATTTGCCTTGAAATCCAAAACTCTGGATTACAGCTAGGATTACACTTAGGAAAAAAAGGATGTTTGTGGTGAAGCCCCACACATTTGGTATAGAAATAATAGTTCTATTAAGAAACTGCTTTGCTATAAACCTTTGGTTAGCAGTAAACCCTGTATTTATGTTAGAAAAGGGATACATTCATGCAGATTATGCACCATGTGTAAATATGTTAAAACTGAAGATAACTTTTTACATCCTGTTACTGGATGTACCTTTAAATTCAATTTTTATGCTGACTGTATTAGTTGCAACCTGGTCTACCTAGCTGTTTGTGATTAGTGTGAATGCTACTATGTTGGGAAGATGAATCGAATGTTGAAGAATTGTATCAAGGAAGATTTGTATGAAATAAGCAGACATGGTAGTAGGAATGCTTTGTATAAGCATATTTTAACACTGGTATTGATCAGTCCTTTAAATTTTAGATTTGGAATTATTGAATGTAGGAGCTAGAGGAGGTGATATTAAGACAAAACAGCATGCTTAGAAGGTAAATGGATGTTCATTTTACAATTTGATAATGGGAAAGAATTAAATGAGTATATACATTAAAACCCTTGTTGGGATCACGTGACTTGACCAGGTAATTAAGAACTTTGTTAACTGCATTAAAGTAGTTTGTTAGTTTGTTTTTAGATCTGATGAAGTACATTTGGTGTGAAAGCGCTCATCTGTTATATATTTTTATTGTTTTGTGAAATTAAACAAGCATTTTATATAGTGCTATGTTTGCTGGTTCTTTATTTTATTTGTTGCTTCTGAATTTGTTATTGAGCCAGCTTTCACCTGTTCAGTTTGATTCTGTTTCTTGATGTCTTTGAACGTGCAAGTAGGTAATGATTTTGTCAGCCAGCTATCTGCTGTGTACCTGTATGGCTGGGGATTCCTATTACCATAATTTCTGTTCATTTTTCATTTAGAAATGCTTTATTTGATAATGACAATGCCACATGATGGCATTTGGTTTCCATATGAGAACTACAGAGGCTTTTCCTGTGCCAAGAGGACATGAGACTATCTTCTTTATGCTGTTGTCTTAGTATGGCTTGTGTTCATATCTGCAATTATACACACATTGTGCCTGATTGTCATTCTCTAATCACAATGATGACTGTATTATGCATGACATCTGTCTGGGAATCTGGGTTTACCTAGCAGCAGACAATGTTGTGAGAAAAACACACATATAGATACAGTATTTTAAGAAATGGCAGGTACACATATGCCTTACTGCAATAACATGATGTCAGTGCTTCAAAGATCAAAATATATCACACCTGTGGCAACCTGGCACATTCATTCTTCCCAATATGTAGCTTCTGTCATCACAGAGCCAGATGGCCAAAACCCACGTTGGCTGACTGTAAGCATTGTGTGTCCTAATGCTGTTATGCATAATTGACATCCACAAGCATTAAAGTGTGTACAAATACAGTAGGAGAAACCTCTGCAGCCCTTTATTTCATAAAAATTGCAACATGGTCATATATAATTTTATTTTATTTTATTTATTTTACATTTGTTGACTGGGCTAGTCTAACTGGATATATGTCCATTTTCAGTAGAGGCCCGGGGAGAAAAGCTCCAAGCATCAGCAGTGACAAAAAATACAATATATAGTAATAGTCAAGTGAATTACAGTTCATTGGTTACATTGGTCAGAATAAACTTGTACAGAGTCACTTAGTAGGTTTAAGCTAAGATCAAATACAGAGAGCAAAACATTTTTTTTCAGTACTATGGAGGAAATCATTATTACAGATAGGTGACATAGAACAGTAGAGTAGAGAAGTATAGAGAGAGCAAGAAGGGGAATGAGATATCAGTCAGGGTTCGAGCAGGGACAAAGCCAGTGAGTTTTAAGATATTGTAATGATTTCACATAGGTGGAGTCTCACATCTTTGCTAAGGCTTCCACTTGGGTGTATGTGATTCATACACATATTTTTAGTTGGTAGAGCTTGCAGTTCATTTCCAGCCAAGGGTAACATTCTATGAATGCACAGATATTACACAAACAAATCTGGATAAAGTTTTATTGTTCTCTATTTTTACTTGTAGAAAGAAATATCAAGTAATTTTGTAATATCTTGCCAGTGAAACAATTGTTCTGAGAATGTCATGGTATGTGTGTATGCCTACACCACAAGCATTCAGTAATGACAGGTATAGCTATCTACCCAGACACAGTCAAAAAATATGGGACAATTATGTTGAACAAAACAATAGAAGCAGCTTCTTTGGCCAAGAAACATTGGATATTGCAATGCTCACAGTTGTGTGAATATTGATGTTGTTACCCCTTGTCATCAGTCTGACAAAATCGTATTATATACATTATCTTCACATGTCTTTTACGGGTTCCTATTAAGTTATTGAAGTTCTGAAACTTCGAACACCATAAGGTCGAACCCTTATGATCGAAGTTTCAGAACTTCGATAATGGTAAAAAAAAAATAAAAACAAAAAACAAAGAATAAAGTATTGCAACCAGGGGGGCAAGTCCCCCTGCACCCCCCACACACCCTGCTCTTTAAATATACCAACTCCGAGATCGCACTACAGTGCAGTAAAGGGAAATCTTCCCTTTCCACATTGTATTGCAATCTTGTAGTTGGTATATTTAAAGAGCGGGGGGTGTGGGGGGTGCAGGGAGGCTTGCCCACCCAGTTGCAACAGTTAGGTAGGTTTTAGGTTTTGTATTTTTTTTAATTTTTTTACGTTTGGATTCTTGAAACATCGAACATCTGAGTTTGATATTCTCAGGTTTGAAGTTTCAAGGATTCGACAACGTAATAGGAACCCGTATTTTACTATTTCATACATTAATGTAATTTATTTATTGCTTCTGTTCTATTGCTTTGTGATGCAGCAGACATAGAACCAAAAATGGAGCATGTGCCTATGCAGCACAAACTTAAAACCACAAAACACAAAGAAAATCTGTTCATGTAGTTCTCACGCTAGGAACTGTAATTCAAAAGAATGAGCTTTACAACTGTTCATTGTTAAAACTACTAATGTTTTATTAGAAATAAATACACTTGATGAAATAAGTAAAATGTTGAAAATGAAACACACATAGTCAATTGCTTTCATTCTATAACTGCCAGGAAGTCATTAGAAGCATGAAAAATCAAATCCAGAGAATGCTCATTTGAAAAATTCAGACTAATATGCCACATGATTCTAAATACTCAATCAGTATCATTTGGAAATGAAACTGTGCTGAAAGCTTCTTAAAATGCTGCCAGTGTAAAAATGTACATATATGACAAGAAAAAAATCTATTAAAATATTATAAACCTCTAAGGGCTGAAGCTTAAAAAACTTGCGTTCACATAAGAGCATTATTAGATGGAAGCAAGTTAAAATAGCTTGACAGTTTAAATATTATTTGTCATATGAATAGAACATTGTTCAGAGAAATATAATCTATGTTAAATATCTGAAAATTAATAAAAACTCAATAAAGTTTACAAACTGAAGTTCAACAATACAATCAAAAGTAATCCATAAGATTTTTGTTGTTATATCACAGCTTAGAACTCCTCAATTTTAAGGGAGGTATAACAGAAATGTGCTCATTAAGTCCTGGAAAAGTCACAGCATTCAATTTTAACTGCCACTTTAGTACTTTATATTCAATTAATTTTTCCCAGTAACCCTCATCATTCTTAGGGACCACTTTTAAAATTCCAAATACATTTTTTTTTAATTTAGACATGCATTGGAGTGTTTTGTACAATGAGCTGTTAATACCATTCTCATTTTTATATAAGAATTGGGCGTGTAAATCCTTTTTCAAAAAATGCGTAGCTTTACCAATATAAGAAGCAGAACAACTTAAACACTTTGCAATGTAAATCACTCCCTTAGTTAAACAACTTTGTTTTGCTAAATGGACTTTTATATTGATGAAACAATTCAACTCAATGCTAGCTGCTTACAGGAATCATATTTTGCTGTACCATATTTCTTGTCATGGTTACTACAATTATTTTTTTTCAGAAGATTTTCTTTATTCGGCCCTGTTTTAAAAATGAAATTGGGATTTCCTACAACCTTTTTATAAATTACTTTAGCAGTCTTAAATATACTTCAGTTATTTTTTAATAATGTTTTTTAAATAAATGATTTTGGTGATTATATTGAAGTACCAATGTCTGTGAAAAATTATTCTTTATTTTATTATCTATGACATTTGGCTTCTTGTTACAAACTAAAAAAAAAAAATCAGCATCTGTAAAGGGGAGTATATTTGGTTCCCCAGGTTTTTAGCACTTCTCCTATTTTATCTAACAATTGTCCAGGCTATCCCTCTCTAAAATAAATGTTATAAAAATTGTCATACTCCAACTTAAAAAAGTTAGTTTGAACACATTCTTGCTGCCCTAAGAAGCTGTTCAATAAATAATTGCTGCTTTATATCATATAGGTGACTACTGTGGGAGTACAAATATGTGTTTGAGAAGGTAAGTTTCCTATATATTTTTGATTTAAATCAGTTGACCACAGATTTTTTAGAAATAGTAACATCCAAGCATTTGACTGCTTTCCTATCAAAATGATATGCAAACGTAAAAAAAAATCACTTGTATTGTTAATAAATATAAAAAAAAATCAAAAATTTTATGATATGGATCTGTCCAAAAAATAAAAATATAATCTAAAAATCTATAATATAATTTCCAATTGAAACTGTAACCGGAATTAATGACACATTCCTGTTCCCAACTATAGACAACCAAATTTCCATATACTGGGGCACATGCTGCACTCAGATTAACTCCCTTTAATTGTCTAAAATATTCTTCTTTGAAAATAATAAAATTCTTGTGTAGTATCAATTCCATTAAAGCAAGAAGAAGTTTAATAAGTGTGTTATCCAGTTTAGTCAATTTTAATAGTGCTGAGTGAAAGTAATCTAGTTCCAAGTTATGTGGTATGCAACTGAATAAATCAATAACATCCACTAGTAAAAATAGAATAATAATCTCTATGAAACCACCCCTGTTTCATCTTAGATAAAATGTCCCATTAATCCACTAAAATATAATGTGTGGACAAAAAATGCATTTCAAAATGTGATCTACAAATATGTCCAGAGGGTAGATTTTCAATCTTTTGGCAAGCAGCAATTAATCTAAATGGTGGGCCCATCACATTTTTGTGCATTTTAGCAATCCCAAATGCTACTGGAATGAAAAGATCTTTAATATTAAAAAAATCATATAGTTCATGTGAAATAACTGCCTGTGATAAACAGCAATTAAAGAATAAATTATTTTTCCTATATGCTATATGTATCTCATTCTTAGAAACTGTTTCATACTGATCATTTATTAAACATCTTACTACTATAATCAATTTTATCCATAGCATCAATTCTCCCTCCTTTATCTGGTTTCATATCTCTTAAAGAAGGGCTTTTTTTAAGTGCCTCTAAAATCTGTTTTTTCTTCTTTGTTGAGGTTAAAGTACTGTACTTGTGAGTTATTTTCTAATTATATGTCTCTTTCACAACTTTTTTCAAATTATGCTACTAGAGGAATCAAAGGGGGTTTTAAATACTCTTCCTTTTCCACAAAGAACCAGACGGATTAGAAACACCTTTGTGTTCATTGAGATTTGCTGAAAAATAAAATTTGAAGGTGTACAATTTAAGTTCCAGGAGAGTATCCTTGATATCCATTACTTTATGTGCTACAAATTTAAAGCCTTTACAAAACAAAAATAAATGTCCCTCTGTAATATCTAGTGTACTATAATTAAAATATTAATATCTCTAAAACTTAATAAAGTTCTATTGTAGAAAATGTATACCTTTTGTCTTGTATATCATATTTAGCTATTTGTAATTCCTTTGTTTATTTTTTTGTTTGTTTTGTTTTTATTTTTTTTTCTCATATTTCTTCTTCTCTTTCCCCTGTCTATTCATTTCCCTCTCCCTGAATTCTATAGGTTTGGGAATTGAAACTTTTGAAAATTGGGAATATGAGTGTTGTGATATTTATTTCCCAATCCCTCTGATCTTCATAGGTTCATACGTAGGTACTAGGTTATCAGCCCGAGGGCCAAAGCAAGCCTAGCCAACAGTGTATTGTTAAATTTCTGCCCCTCTGTCGAGCAGTGTCCCAGACATCTTATTGTTGGGGGGGGGGGTTCATCTAACCCCATGTCAATATTGTGAAACAAGTTTGTTTCAACTACTTGTGAAAGATCTGGGGCATCCTCACCTCATGAACCTATACTAGGTCTATTTTCATTAAAGCCTTAATTTAATATTAGAATATCGTCATGTTGCACCCTTAAATTGTTAGGTATTGGATAAGCTGCATTATTAGCATAATCATAATCTTTAGCCAGGTTTTTTCTTTTCCTATTCATAACTAATTTATAATTCTTTTCAGCCATTTTAAAAACATATAATTAAGCTTAAAAGTATCAAATAAATCAGCAGTTATCTTGTGATTTAAAACTACAATCTCTTCAATTCAGTAACTAACACAGAATTCCTTCTAATAACAAAATCAATTAATTCACAGCCATCTCTGCCAAACATTGCTGTGAGTTCAGAATATTCATTAACTCCCATGTCAATTCCATTAGAGAATATATATACTCTAAGGACTTTAGGAATTTGTTTAGTCTTTAAGCATTCTCTAAGGTAACAATTTTCTAATTGCAAATTACGTATGTTAAGAGGTTTCTTTTCAAAAGTCTTAATCAGTTCTACTAAATTAAAATCTGAAGTGTCAGAAAATTTCATAGATATAGATGTGATGTTAAACTCTTGGATTAACCACAAGTTCAAATCTCTAAATGAATCACGCTGTGTTCCATTTAACTGTTCGGTCAAAATATTATTATTCTTTCCAATGCTATCTCCACCACATTCTCTTTCAGTGACTAGGGATATGGTGTTCTGAAAGCTAAATTGGATTTAGGATGTACTATTGTTTCATTATTCAATAGAGGGTTAGCCTTGTTCACTGTATCTAAACAATTCAATAAATCCAATGCATGGTGAGTTAGAAGGAGAATTAATTGAGTTAAATCTCCTTGAACGCAATCAGATCTTTCAGTTTTGGCACTCGCATGTGCACCTTCCAGCTGAGAAAAAAAAAATAACTTAAGTAAGTGAATCCATCATCCATGAAGCAGAAATGGTACATTCCTGTGAGAGTGACTGTCACCATCAATATCCAACGCCAAGAACCGAAAACAGAGTATTTGCCTGTGTAGCACAAACTTAAAACCACAAAATACAAAGAAAATATTATTTCATGAGTGTATTTATTTTTAATAAATCGTTAGTAGTTTTAACATTGATTCATTGTAAAGCTCATTCTTCTGAGCTATACTTCCTAGTGCAAGCAATATGTGAGCAGATTTTCTTTAAGTTATGTGGCAGACATAGGAAATGCACAGCTCTGAATTCAGTATGAAAGGCAGAGGTTTGAGCTAGTAACGTCTGTCTGTCACATAACTGTATCAGACAGGAATAGCTTAGGCAAAGGATATATTTACTACACAGCCAGAAGTCAACATTTTTAAGGCATCATCCTCCATGGTAGGGGATCCATACCCATTACAATAGGGATGTGGTCTAAGACCTTCAAGTGTGTTTGTCATGACACACACAGTATGCTTATTATTGTGTCATCACAGGATGATGAACATCTTTCTGATATCTGTCCTGGCATGGTCCTCAAATTCCACAAAAAGCAAATATTGAGTATGTCATTGATTGTTCACAGGAATTACTTAATTTTCAAATAAGAATGCACTATTACCATAATTTTTTTCTTCACACTATACAGCTTTATTGAACATGAGGACTTACATAGCATGTCTTCCTCTATGGCATGATGCCAGATCATAATAAAGTGTCACTGGGCCTGTGTTTGGACTCTTTCTTGTGTGTTTGCTTTGTTCGCATGCTTTTATGGCAGTCTTCTCTGTAATGTCTTTTGAGTTTGCCCAGTATAATCATGTATTAGATGTGCATTATTTTGAAAGTGAATGTTGTCAGATCTGTGTTGTCATTTGTCACTTGTGTATTTTGATTGCTATTATGTTACTGTGATGCACATGTATATAATACACATGCATGTCTAAGATATGTGTCAATGTAATATACCCCTCTATCAATGGTTGCCCAAAAACAAATGTTAAAATGTGTTCCTTTTGGCAGTGTATGACACAGCTAATATATGGCTTCTGCCTTGTTTATGCAGGATAGAGTAGAGAATACTGCACAACAGTCAATTATCACACAAACATTCAGTATATATGCATGTCACATTAAATAACTGTACTCTATGTGAATGACCCATAATGTATCCACTGTCCTTGCTAACTATTATCTCAAATTGGCATGTTATCAACATTAATATCACACTTACTCCCCTTTGTAACAATGTTGTGTCCCTCTCAAGTACATTGTTAGAACGTCTATTTTTAAGTTATACACACAAGTAAACACTTGGAAACAGGTTTTATTTATTATTACCCTTAATATGGATGTCCCTCCATTGAAAAATATTTATTTGTGGCATAATCACATTTGAATGCATTAACTGAGTATATTTTTTTCAGTTTACCCTCCTCTCAAAATTATCCCTGCACTATTAATATTGTATTCTGTGTAAATTAGCCAACGTTCACATCACCTGCCTCTACATGATTACAACTCACTTGCCTTTATTTCAAATAAGCTGTACACTGGTGCTTGTATAATATGTTTGAATACAGGGAAGTAGTATTTTTTACACTGTGTGCTCATGTTCCCAGCACTTTTTCATGGCTATCAACACTGCTGCTGACCAGGAAACGGTCTTCAGACAAGTGTGAGCATGATGAGCGGTATACATATGTAAGGAGCACTGCTGTTCATCAAAGTAATGTGCTGCAATCATGTACACGTCACACAAAGCCTGCACAAACATTAATGAATCCCATGGAATGTTTTTTATTGCCTTGTTAATTATTTAATGCAATTATTATCCATTTTCTTATCATCAAAAATTTAACAACAACTCATTATAAATTAACATTCATCAACAGGAAAACATATATCAATTTACATCACTTTATGTCTCAGAAGTACAACATACTTATTTACTTTTTTCCTTTGAGCTAAAACCTCTGAACTATAAATCCCTTATTTCACAACTTGCCTTCTCTCAACAGAGGCATTTTACCTCCCCTAACCTTCTTTCTCTCTGTCTGTCTGTTTTTCAATATTTTGTGTATTGGGATGAGAAAGAGAGATAATGGGAGAGGGGGAAATGCCTCAATTTTCTCAGCCTTTTGTATTAATCTAGATTGTTTACTTCTTTTTTGCAGCTGAAGGACTCCGTGGGTTAATAGTCCCCTTTTAAACATTTCCATGGAGAAAAGCTTTACAAAGAAATATAATTTCTATTCCCATTTATACATTCATTACAGTTTACATACAGAAAACTATTTTTAGCAATTACTAAACATGAGCGATTCAGAATACATTATATAGATGGCAAAGAGCATAATGAAAGTTTACAATATATACAAAAGTGATGTACATTTGCAGTGGTTTAATCATGGATTATTATTATGTAGTAGAGAGAAAAAGAAAGATATAGGAGTAGAAAACATATAACATCTATTAAAGTAGAAGTAGGTGATAAGAGCAGGGTAGATTTGCCTTAATGTGTAGAAATGTTATTTAGCAATGACTATGAAATGTTAGTATTTTTTATGTTTAGGTATTACATGAACATGCTTTTATAGTTTTTTTTTGTAGCTTTGTACATTTTTTAGCTTCCATATTGTTTAATTTTTATTTCTCTTATATCATTCTGCTGCCTTCATGTTTAGATATGTTTTTTTTTTTACCAGGGGAAACACTCATAAATTAATGTAAGTCTTGATAACTTGTTATGAACTCTTCCTTCTGCTTCTGCTAATTTGGTCATCAGTTTCTTGTAGTCATACGTTGTGGGTATTTTTTGTGACTCCATCTTCCTTGTCAATAATTTTATTAAGCGTATTAACTGTTTATTGTTTACAGACAAATTTTCCTCCCTGCTATAACCCAGCAAAAGCAATTTCTTTCTAATATAAGCCTCTTGCTAAATATTGTTTCCAATGTTCCCTGAATTCCCTCTTCAGGTTGCTCTAATCCCAGGTACTACAAAAAATATGAATCCGATAATCTCTAAGTCTATGATTATATCTCCAGCAATCTACACTAAATCTAGGGAACATGTTTTATAACCTAGTTGCATTATAAACATAGCAGTGCTAGCATTTCTATGGAAGTGTAGGCAATCACCATGAGCTAGAAATATTTAGACTGTAAACAAATTTGCTTTTATTCTTGACTCACATACTGCTTACTTAACAATTTCCACCATCCTGTTTTGAAGTGGTCATGTTTGCATTTCTTTAAGGTCTTATATAATGCCTTATATACTACTCAGTTAATCCATTCTCCACTACTGTTATTTCCTTTGCTTCTATTCCTTAGTCTAATTATTTTGTCCATAAAAGAGCTGGACACTTTCCTCCTACTGACCTATCTAAGTTCCTATATCTTGACTTGTATTATTAAGTTATCACTATCGGTGAAGGAACAGAGGGGATGAGGAAGTAATGGGTAGGTATGGTGTTAAGGAGAGTAATGCAGAAGGTCAGATGATAGTGAATTTTGCAAAAAGGATGGACATGGCTGTGGTGAATACATATTTTAAGAAGAGGGTGGAGCATAGGATGATGCACAAGAGTGGAGGAAGATGCACACAGGTGGATAATATCCTATGCAGGAGGGCCAGTCTGATGGAGATTGGAGACTGTAAAGTGGTGATATGGGAAAGTGTAGTTAGGCAGCATAGAATGGTGGTCTGTAGGATGACATTGGTGATCAAGAAGAGGATGAGGAGTGTGAGAGCAGTGCCAAGTATTAAATGGTAGAAGTTGAAAAAGGGTGATTGTGTGGTGGAGTTCAGAGAAGAGTTAAGACAGGCACTGGAGGGCAGTGAAGAGATACCAAATAGCTGGTAACTACAGCAGAGCTGGTAAGGGAGACAGCTAGAAAGGTGCTTGGTGTGACATCTGGACAGAGGAAGGAGGTCAAGGAGATCTGGTGGTGGAATGAGGAAGTACTGGAGAGTATTAGCGCTTTCATCTGATATAATCTCTAAACTTCTTCTGATCTCAAGAAGTTTGGTGATTATATCAGACAAAAGCGCTAATAAATTGTATATGTAACTTTTGCCTTCTTATTTGCTGCCAGCCAGTTGTTTTTTATTTTGGTTTATTTTTAATTTTAAGTACAGGAGAGTATACAGAGGAAGAGGCTGGTGAAGAAGAAGTGGGATTTTCAAAGAGATGAAGAAAGCAGACAAGAGTATATGGAGATGAAGTGCATGGCAAAGAGAGAGGTGGTGAAGGCTAAGGATAAGGCGTATGGAGAGTTGTATGAAAGGTTGGACACTAAAGAGGGAGAAAAGGACCTGTACCAATTGGCTAGACAGAGGGACTGAGCTGGGAAAGATGTGCAGCAGGTAAGGGTGATAAAGGATAATGAGGGAAACATACTCACAAGTGAGGAGAGTGTGCTGAGCAGATGGAAAGAGTACTTTGAGGGGTTGATGAATGAAGAGAATGAGAGAGAGAGAAGATGGGATGATGTGGGGATAGTGAATCAGGAAGTGAAACAGATTAGCAAGGAGGAAGTAAGGACAGCTATGAAGAGAATGAAGAATGGAAAGGCTGTTGACCCAGATGACATACAAGTGGAAGCATGGAGGTGCTTAGGAGAAATGGCAGTGGAGTTTTTAACCAGATTGTTTAATGAAATTTTGAAAAGCCTGAGGAGTGGAGGAAAAAGGGTTTTGGTACCTATCTTTAAGAATAAGGGTGATGTGCAGAGCTGTAGTAACTACAGAGGGATAAACTTTATCAGTCACACCTTGAAATTATGGGAAAGAGTAGTGGAAGCTAGGTTAAGAAGGGAGGTGATGATTAGTGATCAGCAGTATGGTTTCATGCTGGGAAAGAGCACTACAGATGCAATGTTTGCTTTGAGAGTGTTGATGGAGAAATATAGAGAAGGTCAAAAGGAGTTGCATTGCTTCTTTGTGGACTTAGAGAAAGCATATAACAGGGTGTCTAGAGATGAGTTGTGGTATCGTATGAGGAAGTCAGGAGTTGCAGAGAAGTATGTAAGAGTGGTACAGGATATGTACAAGGGCAGTGTGAAAGTGGTGAGGTCTGCAGTGGGAGTGATGGATGCATTTAAGGTGGAGATGGAATTACATCAAGGATCAGCTCTGAGCCCTTTCTTATTTGCAGTAGTGATGGACAGGTTGACAGATGAGATCAGACAGGAGGCCACGTGGACTATGATGTTTGCAAATGACATTGTGATCTGTATTGAGAGTCGGGACCAGGTTGAGGAGACCCTAGAGAGGTGGAAATATGCACTAGAAAGGAGAGGAATGAAGGTCAGCAGGACTAAGAGAGAATATATGTGTGTGAATTAGAGGGAGGATAGAGGAATGCTGAAGATACAGGGAGTAGAGTTGGTGAAGGTGGATGAGATTAAGTACTTGGGATCAACAGTTCAGAGTAATGGTGAGTGGGGAAGAGAGGCAAAGAAGAGAGTACAGGCAGGGTGGAATGGGTGGAGAAGAGTGTCAGGAGTGATTTGTGACAGATGGGTACCAGTAAGAGTGAAAAGTAAGGTCTACAAGAGGGTAATGTGACCACCTATGTTATATGGGTTGGATACGGTAGCATTGGCAAAAAGGCAAGAGTCAGAGCTGGATATGGCAGAGTTAAATATGTTAAGATTTGCACTGGGTGTGATGAGGCTGGACAGGATTAGTAATCAGTATATTAGAGGGCCAGCTCAGGTTGGATGGTTTGGAGACAAAGCCAGAGAGATGAGATTGCATTGGTTTGGACATGTGCTGAGGAGGGATGCTGTGTATATTGGGAAAAGGATGCTAACGATGGAGCTGCCAGGTAAGAGGAAAAGAGGAAGGCCTAAAATTAGGTGTATGGATGTGTTGAGAGAGGACATGCAGGTGGTTGGTGTGACAGGGCAAGATGCAGAGGACAGGAAGCAATGGAAACAGATGATCCGATGTGTTGACCCCTAACAGGAATAGCCAAAAGAGAAGAAGACTATCCTCAAATCTATATTTCCTTATAGTATCTTGCCCTGATTGATAATAATTCCTGTTCATGCCAAAACTGGTGTCAGCATTTCACAGGCTTTGTTTTGTTTTAGCTTTCTGGTACCAAACTAAGTTACTTTCTTGACAATCTCTCACACATTTTCCATATTATGATAACCTTCTGTAGCCATCCTCTTATTGATTTTTTTAAGACATATGCTCAAACCTTCTATTAAATTGTTAATCAGAAATGTGCTGCATGGACTCCCTCTGGGATAATACTATTTATATAAAATATCTGGGCACGCCTTGATTTCTGCCCATTCATGCAGCATCCCCATCAATAAGATGGCATACAATTCCTACACATAAGTAAAATATCATCAACATTATAGCAAAGTTGTAGCCAACAATGTTCTGGAGTCATATTCCTCCAAAATATTTTAGTAAAGCAAGTCTATTCCAGGTCATCCTTCATCTCACAATGACCCCTATAAAATATAAAATGTATTTATTCATGCATGATTCAGCCATTTGATGCATGCCTGCCTTGTAATATACAATATAAATAGTTGCAGCACCTGAGCCTGCTGGTCTAGATGAAGATTCTCTTATTTCCACTTATAAAAGAATGTTGAAACCTTCTCACTTTAGTTATACCAACTTTTGAAATTTTCAATATATGTCTATCATTCAAATCCTTAAATTCTTTAATTTATTAGACCCTCTTGGAACATGATATTAATTCCTCAGAAGGTATTTAACTTATTATTACTGATTCCATCTATGTTGCATTTACCTTGAACCCAGACATTATACTATACTTGTATATCATTTCAGATATCTATAAATACCTGCATGCTAGATACTTAAAGTGTGTAATATATCATCAGAAAACAATATATTTAATTGACTTGAGTCTTACCTCTATCCTATTTCTGAGGCCCTGATGGCAAACATACTGCTGACTCAAGATACAATTCAAAGAGCTATGGTGAAAGTAGACATATTTGATAGATACCTCTAGGTTGATTAAAACCTTCTGATAATTCTAATGTTATTATTATTTAGGCTAAAGATCTTTTATATATTCTTTCTAATAATCAACTAAACTAATTTGGAAAGTCCATATTTTTAATACATCATGCAAGTACTTCTTATTTACCCTATCAAATGCTGTCTCTGTGTCAAGACTAATAATCAGTAAGGGGTACATTGTTTGCATGGACATATTCCATTATCATCAATATTTTGGATAAGTCAGATGTCATTGTCACCTGCAGTCCCACCACAGACCTAAACTGACCGCTATTCCTGCAGTAAATTAAGTATCAATGCATGTAGCAGATGGATGCCTTGTTCTTTATTTCAGTTTTGGGTTATACAAAAAAAGACATACTCTTACTAAACTGTGTATTCGTACTTGTAATTATTTTTTCTTAGTTTGTCTCATTAGCAGCATGGCAAAGAACAGTAGAAAAAAAAGAAGGAAGTAAGGAAGGAAAATGGAAAGAAAGGGAAAAAGAAAGAAAGACGTAAAGAAAGAATGAAAGAAAGCACACTGTCCCTTAAACAACCCAGCAGTTTGTTGTTCCTTCTGTCTGCTCATTACTTATATTCCAATCAAAAAAATCTGAATATATTGCAATTATTCATTTACACATTTTTAGTATTAACACAAATTACAGGCTCTGTTTTAAATTTCTCCTGCACTGTAGACTCTAAGGAATTCATCACACAGTGTTCATTTGCATTTATTGTACACATTTTTACATGAGGGTACTTCATATCAGATTTAATCAGTGAATACTAACTTACAAGACCTCACATATAGAAAGCCTCAATTTTCCAGTACTGCCAGTGTTTGGAAATCTCAACCATTGTGCATTTGTACAATTTCATCATTTGCTTGCCCAGTTAGAGAACATGAAGGCATAGAAAAAGAAAAATGCTTGGTAGCATGCTTGTACAGTCACTTGCATTGCTAGGGTTATGAGAGTACATTACTCATTGAGTGTGTTCAGGGAGATCTGGGCCTCTTGAAAATGTTTACTAGTGTGTTTTCTGTTCTTATATCTTTGTGGCCACTCACAAATCATAGGCTTTGGCCTGTGAATTTCTTTCTGGTTTTGCATTTATTAGGGTATTCAATATGTGTGATCCTTTGGAGAGTGGCATCTTAGGTACAAGATCATAATTATCTATATTGTAGTAAGGTCCTAAAATTACAAATTCTCAGTTCATCATCATTTTTGGGGTTTTTTGGCATTGGTGAGAATATGGCAAGCATGTCTATGGATTAAACTTTTCTGCTTTGAAATGGAGAGAGGTGCATTGTTGGTAGAATTACAGGTAATCTCTGCTCTGTAGCTATTGATAGTTCAGCACACAGAAGGTGGAATATTGCATCGCTGACTCCACTTCCTCATATCCTCATATGAAGTTTCCCCTGATTTTTATTAGTTAGTTAGTTAGTTAGTTAGTTAGTTAGTTAGTTAGTTAGTTAGTTAAACCTTTTTTTACTGGGAAAGTCTGACTTGGAATGAATCCATTTTCAATAGAGGCCCAGGGAGAAATGCTCCAGATGCATGTCTTTGTAATGTGGAAGGAAACCGAAGCACTGGCGGAAACCCACACAAACGCAAGGAGGACATGCAGACTCTGCACAGAAGACATCCCAGCTGAGAACTGAACCACTGTACCTTTCTTTCCTTGCAAATGTTTTACAATTTCAAGAACATTTTAGCATTTCCAAGATTACCAGACTCACATTTGCAATTTAGTGAGGTACACTAGCAGGCAGCACTTAGCTGAGAACTTTAATTGCACAGGCATCTTAAAAGTAATACATCTGTAGCACTATTATTTACTTATTAACAAACTGTGCTGCTTACAGTTAATGAAATTATCCTCCTGAACTGACTTCATATGGTGTGCAGTTAGGCATCAATTGATCATTTGATATAAAGTGTTTAACTGAAAAGTTATTGTTGCTTTTGTGAAACAGCCATCAGTCTTTCACAGATACTGTTGCACTGCACACCTCATTAGCTGCAGTGCTTTTGACATTAATGGGATGAAACCTCCAACAGGCAGTGACATAGTTAGAACCCCATTGGAATACAAACCCTGTCTGTCACAATTTCATATTATGTAGAATAATGCTTGCACAAGTATAGGTTAGTGACGTATTACCCGTGGAAAATATAAGGGGAGGTGGTGTTATTCTACTCATTCTGGGAAGAATGCATAATGTGGACTAATACTATTATATGTCAGATGGCAATATAGGAGCCCTACAAGGAGCCAAACCACTGACAACTGGACACAAAAAATTATAATGTAAGGAGCAGGAACCTGGAGTCACACAGCCTTAGTCCTTAGGCACCGTTTGATGAAGAGACAGGTTGCAAGTGCAATTACTCAAGTTAGAGGAAGTGGGGATCTTAGAAACTATAAATGGAGTGCCCGTCTAGTAAAGGCTTTCTTCCTCAAGTACAATCTTAGACTTGTAACTGGTAGATCTTGTATGCTTAGCTCATATATTTTTTGAGCGTGTGACTGCCAACATAGACACATGTGAAAAACAGTGGTTGACTTAGCTATTACATTGCATCCTAGATTAACATTTTTTCCTTCTTGCATCACCTGTCTATTGATCATCAACCCATTCCTGACATTCTCCCCAGCATCTGGAATTAGGTTAGCTGGGGGGGGTTTAGCCATCATGTAGATAACCAACAGGGGTGGTTTGAGATTTTTTTCTTTTACTTTACCTCATACACATATTATTGTGACAAACTCTGGGTGGGATGGACAGTGGGTGTTGGTGTTGCACCACTCCTTACTTCTCAAAAGGATACCATCAACAGGAAAGTCTCTGCCACTCACAGGAGATTCCATCCTGTTGTTTTCCTGGTCTCTAGCTTGGAAATTAGCCATTATGCATGTGCCCCAGAGCATACCCCCTGTTCCTCACAGGAGAGGATGTCAGTTCCTTCTCAGGTCAACTAGACAATAGTCATGGATTTATCAGTCTGCTACCAGTGAAGGCTGTGATGAACAATATTATTGTTACTTTATTTACTAAAGAGTGCCTGTTCATATCCAGCCTATTATTATTTGATAAGTCGTTTATTTCACAAATTTATTTCCAAAAAAGACAATATTACATAAGGAGTTATGGGTATTAAATGGAGGTATACAAAAGTGCCATAGGTATGAATTATCTGAAGTATAGATTTAGAGATTTTGTGTAATACTGTTGTGTATAATATCATCAGTATTTAATGCTTCTGCTTTGTTTATCCTGAAAAATTTAGAATTCTATTTGTATATAGTATTGAAGATTTGCTTATCTGTAATACATTTCTGCAACTTTTCAGCCTGGAACTTTTCTCTAGATTGATTCAATTGAACTAGAACTTCTAGTCATCAAATGGCAACAAATAAATAAATTAAAACTTTGTAGAAATGGTTAAGGATCAAATTCTAGGACCATACAGCAAAGGGGCAAAGTAGGTAATAATTAGGGAGTAAAGGACTTACAGTGGATGAATATTTTGGTTATAATAGATGTTTACAGCATGATTAACATTTTTATTTTATGTGGACGAGGCAGTAGCATAGCTAGGGTGCAGCAATGAGGGCAGCTGATCTCTCATATGTTGGTAAGTTTTAGATAGAACTGCATGTTGTAGCACTCTTTGTGTGGTGTAAACTGTAACAACTGCTTGCTACAAATATACCAAGCAATTTACTAAATTTTAAAAGAAGAAAGGTGTTTTTCTTTAGGGGTGGATTGGGAGAGGCACAAGATGGGGGTTGACACTGGCCACAAAAAATAGCTCTGGGACAAGGTATAACAGAAAATTGCCATGTTTGTACACAATAAAGAAAGAAAAGAAGAAAAGGAACTGTTGATGAATACACCATAAAAAATGGAATATTCAGGTTTTTGTAATGCTTTGAGAAAAACAATGAAAGTGAATACTTTCTGAAAGAACCAAAAAAGAATAAGTGATTTGTTTTGATTGAAGATCATTTGTTATCTTTATTTGTATAAATTATTGTTTAAGATTTACTGTATACATTTTGACTTATGTTTAATAATTATTTCCCCTTAATTATTTTGAGTATTGCAATGCAATCACTCATTTCAAAGCTGTTTCAGGCAGAAAAATAGGTTTAATGTCTCATCCCAAGGATATCACTTTGGCTTGTTTTAACAATTACGAAATGAGAAACTGCATATCTCAAATTTGCAAAAAAAAACAAGCTGCACTTTCAGAATGAAAATTGTGTATTTTTAAAACTGCGGCTACACTATTAATTTTACCATGGGGTTTCTTCTCCACTATATCTCAAAACATGAAGAACTGTGGTGCAACTCTCATCCCTCCTACATATATAAACTATCTCTGAGATGATTTTACCTTTCTGTAGGATAAATACTCCACATTATGGCAATATGAGGCTAAACATGTATCACCCATATTAACATTTGTAGTTTTACTGTCAAAGAATCTCAGCTATGGGCCTGAATTTTTAACAAGCATCATATAAATCTTAGAAGCGAAGTACTCCCTCTTTACAATGCTGCATTTTAGAGTCAGCAGTGGAATTTGAATCTCAAGTAAATATGTGGGTAGAACCATGAGATTTTTGATTTTCATGACAAATGTTAGAGTGCAATCTGTTAAACAACTGACTCAAAAAGTTATTTCCATCAGTGGTCAGTGGTCTGTAAATTCAGCCATAATAGTTAAGGACACTATAGTAAGGTGAACCTTGACATCTTGCTCAAAACACATAATAACCTGGGATATAATCTACAAAACCATCATAATTCTTTCTATTAAACCTTACTTGCTGCTATGTATCACATGATGTGGAGAACAAATGTAGTAGTGTTAAGTTTGTTACAGCTTTGAAAGCTATAACACACTTGCACTACATGGAGTGGCCTACGCAGGTAAGTGATGGGAAACTGTTAACATTTTATCTGAAGCTTTTTTAATGAAAGAAATCTGAATGAAGTTTGTAGCACCTTTTCACCTCTCTTCCTTGGTAAAAGATGACTGCTATAAACGCTGTATCCTGAGACTAGTGCTTGGAAGTCATGAGGGCTATTTTAACAAAAGATTAACCATCTTTCTGTTGTCAAAAATGCACTTTAAAAGCCTGTCATTTCACCAGTTTTAGAATGTAATCATGGTACTGTCTGTACTATGTGCATGAGCATGATCATGTGTCACTATAATTCTGCACATGCTTGTGGTGTAGCCAGTGTAGAGTGGGGACATACATGATACTGATAATGGCAAACCTACATGAAGCAGGTGTCACTATAATCCTGCACATGGCTGTGGTATAGCCGGTGTAGACTGGGGGTGTACATGATACTGATCACGGTAAACCTACATGAAACATGTGTTACTATAATCCTGCACATGCCTGTGATGTAACTGGTGTAGAGTGGGGACATACATGATACTGATCATGATAAACTTACATGAAACATGAGTTACTATAATCCTGCACATGGCTGTGGTATAGCCGGTGTAGACTGGGGGTGTACATGATACTGATCACGGTAAACCTACATGAAACATGTGTTACTATAATCCTGCACATGCCTGTGATGTAACTGGTGTAGAGTGGGGACATACATGATACTGATCATGATAAACTTACATGAAACATGAGTTACTATAATCCTGCACATGGCTGTGGTATAGCCGGTGTAGACTGGGGGTGTACATGATACTGATCACGGTAAACCTACATGAAACATGTGTTACTATAATCCTGCACATGCCTGTGATGTAACTGGTGTAGAGTGGGGACATACATGATACTGATCATGATAAACTTACATGAAACATGAGTTACTATAATCCTGCACATGGCTGCGGTATAGCCGGTGTAGAGTGGGGACATACATGATATTGATCATGGTAATTTTACATGAAACATGTGTTACTATCCTGCACGTGGCTGTGGTATAGCAGTATAGAGTGGGGACATACATGATACTGATCACGGTAGACTTGTCTAAACCATTTGTTACTATAATCCAGGACATGGCTGTGGTGTAGCTGGTGTAGAGTGGGGACATACAGGTGAGGTGGGAGGCTTTAGATGGCCATCAGTGAGCACTGCTGAGCCTGGTGCAAATTCAGACATATACCCAACTTTGTATTTATAATTTCAGCATCTTTTCGCTGGGAAAAATATATTCTTTCCCTTTTCTAGTTTACATGCTTTCAGTTTTATGAAACATATATAGTTTATGTTCTCAAAGAAAGAAAATGTAGGTCAGAACCACAGTAGTGATTACTGTTGTTTACCTCATGTTTTGGTGATCTGACATGAGCTCCCACTGAGAAAATCTCCTTTTTTTTAAAGGTCAGTTTTTCAGAAGAGTGTGTATAATGTGATCACTTCTAGAAAGATCAAAAGAATGCATAAAACAGAAATGCAATAATTTCTGTTTTTCATAGAAATATATATAAAAGTTTTAATGTAGGTTTATAAATATACTTTATAATACTGTACTTCAGCATTAGATTGCAGCATTGTCTCCTTCTAATCTCGACCCTTTGTGCTGAATGTCATATAATACACATGAAAAAGGGTAGATAATTAACACTTATCCAAGATAATTTATTTCTGCCACAGTGAAAGCAAATTTTTAAATGACAAAAATAGCTATGATATAAAAAATGACTGCTGCATTTATAAGATGTTTTGAAAAAATGTTTTTGTAAATTTGAGTTATAAAACTCAAGAATGATATTGGCAAGGGAATGCAGTTTAGATTATATAAGTTTTATGAGTTCATAATCATCTTGCATAAAAAAAAAACTCAGTAAAGAAAACTTACCAAAGGATTCAGAAGCAACCCCACTGTTTGTAGTATGAGCAGTGTTAAAAATAGTCTGCTAACATAATATGGAAATCTACAATTCAGAGACATATTAGCTGCAAAGGCATCCTTACTGGCTAATTTGTGTGTCAGTAAATCACTGTTAGCTATTGCAAATGCAGATTAGCACTTTTCTGTGTTGGTTCACACTGTTGGCCCACGAAATTATGTTAGCAGAGGCACCCCCTGCACACATATACAGACACACACACACACACACACACACACACACACACACACACACACACACACACACACACACACACACACACACACACACACACACACACACACACACACACACACACACACACACACACACACACACACACACACACACACACACACACACACACACACACACACACACACACACACACACACACACCGCTCATTCCTGTTGTCCGAATGTCCACAGTGTCTTTTTTTTCCTGCAATTGTTAATCATACAGAGTCCTCAGAGGTGACCTCCGTATGGCATGCATAGCAATCTCAGACCCCGCCTTGATGGGACTGCTGCATATCTGCAAGTCAAACTCCACTCAAGCAACCCATATGCGTGACCTCAACCTGGCCTGTGATATCAATAGGACTTGTTGGCAGGACAGATTTGTGTCCCAGAGATTCCTCCATCTGTGGGAATAGACTCCCTCTTCACATCAAGCAGAGTACTGCATTATCCCCTTTTAAGCGCAACCTGGATAACTGGATGGGAAACAGAAAATATAACCCTGGGATTCCACCTGTGTCCCTGCTGGACAGGGACATTGGGTGCTGATTTGTCTAAACATGGGCTAAACTCTTGGCTAGGCTTATAAGGGCCTCAGGGCCAATGGCCTAACAACCTCATATGATAGTATGAATCATGGATAACTACAGACATCCATTCACTCCTGACACTACAGCTTCACACCTTATATCCTTTAGTAAATTTATGCTGGCAAAAAAGTTGTTATTCTAGTGACTTTCTAAGTTTAGAGGAGGAATAACTAAAATCTGTCACTGACTATGACGCTTTGTCCCACCATTAATCTTGGTTTGTTTAGATGTCTCTCACGACGAAGTTGGGAGGTAAGCTTGCATGTGCCCTTCCCCTCCCCTCGTAACTCATGAACTGTTGCAGATACTGAATAAGCTCAAGATCCTCATAATATGGTAAAAAAACACCTTGATGCATGCACTAATTTGTCAATTAGCACAGCGGCTTAATGTTCATGCATCATGTGGCGAAGGTGTGGCATTCAAAGCCTTTCTCCCTCCTTTATAATTTTTCCAGCTCTTACTCCTTGTTTCCATTAAATTCCTACTACTGAGTCTCGGTATAAAAGACTTATCCACCTGGTGGGATGGTACAGGGTCTTTAAGACTCATATTTACAATATCCTGGGCATCCAGTGGTACACTCCAAGGTTTGACTGTTGTCAAATGATGTGCTTTAAGACATGCTATGTAGGGTTTTTCTGGTGAATAGTGGTTCCCCTGCCCCTAAATACTACTACAGAGTCTCATGTGGCTTGTTTTCAAATGAATAGTTAACTTTCTTCTTATGCAGCCTAGTTTATAAAATTCTAGAAGATGGTTACTGCTCATCGCTGAGAAGAAAACTATCAGTCAGGAAACAATCTTATCCATTAAGAAGTAGTCAGGAAAACAATTACTTCTTAATCTGGCCTCCTTTTAAATTTGCCCTTGGAGAGCATATCTTCTCCAAACTCGTCTCTATATTATAGAAGAAACTACTCCTGAAAATAAAGAGCCAAGATTCCCTGACAGATTTCAAGACTGTGTTATCTGTATACCTTCACAATGACATCACTTATAAAGAAACACCAGTTAACCTATACTCTGTCATACAGCAACATCCTTACACATGCTCCTTTCACCACTTTCTTAAAGTCAGATCATTTAAAGAATGTATATTCTTCTCACTTATGCATAGTTTTTAGTGCATTTTATTGCTATTAACTAATCTGCATGGGCAATTGATTTGTTTGAAGTTAAATTCTGTAGAGTCTCTTTGCTCCTTTATCTGTTTAAAAACTTTCATTTTGTGGCTTTCTGTAGTGTTTACTGTCTAAACAGTGTAGGCTAATAGCTTTAGTATTGTCCTAGTTCAGATTTTCTGGCTCTGGGCTTGTTTGTCTCTACAGTGATTGTTCAAAACACATGAACAGGCCATACTGAATTAGCAGAAGCCTTTCTTTACCTTGGTTAGATTGTGTTAATTGGCTGCTGGATAGTGGGGGCTAGTTCTTTCGTGCTTTTTTAAAATAAAAGTTGTCTAAGGTTGTATCTTCTGGTATTTAAGCCCTAACTTTAAGAGGATTTCTGTCTATACACACTGAGCAGAGTGGAGGAGGGGCGTTAACTACAACTCTGATCTGAGATATATAAGTATCCTGCTTTTTTGGATTATTTATACTGATTATTGTTTCTAGCAATTTATATATAGCACTTTTTATTGCCTGCTGCATAGTTTTTAGTGCATTTTATTGCTATTAACTAATCTGCATGAGTAACTGATTTGTTTGCAGTTAAAAGCATTCTGTAGAGTCTCTTTGCTCCTTTATCTGTTTAAAAACTTTCATTTTGTGGCTTTCTGTACTGTTTACTGTCTAAAGAGTGTAGGCTAATAGCTTTAGTATTGGTCCCTACCCTCCCTCCGTGTTTGTGTCTTGTTGTTATACTTGGTGGCTTTGCAGTTGCCCGCCCCTACTGTAAATTTGATCTGGGACACTCCTCCCAGTCTACTGTCATTAGCTCGTTCTACCTAATACAGAGAAAACATCTGAGAAGGCCATCTGTTTCTCCTTTTTCCCTTTCAAAAAAAAAAATTGCCTGAATCTCCTTGTGTTCTGACCATGCTTCTGAAACATTTTGGAAATACAGAGTATATTTTAGAGCATTTATTAATTGCCTTAATATTGCTACAACTCAAGTGCTCTAGGTTGCACTGCATCTGAATTGTTTGTGTGTTTTAGCTGCTTTTCTGTATATAGGCCTCTGTATATGTAGACTAGCTACTTATTCTGCTGTATTACTGCGTCTTAAATCGTTTTTTCAGTTGTGCACTTGCCTTACTTCATTTAAAAAGTTTTAAATTGCTAATTTTGTAGTGTTTTAATTGCATTTACTGTTTAGGACTACACACTCAAGAGTGTTAGCCTTTTCTTTGTTTATTTACTGTATTATTGCATTGTTTAGCCTGTTTTAACAAAAAAAAATACTATCTTGTTTGCTCATTTCCCACCTTTCCTACCCAGTCCATATCCCAGGCTTTGCTGGTTTCAGGACTTTATTTTCTGTGCTCAGAGCTATCCAGACCTTGCTGTGGTAGAGGGAAGTCCTACTGCTTACTAGTGGGAGTGGTGAGGATTGTACTGCCTATCTAACACTAGAGGAGTGGTTTCCAGCTCTGAAATTTTAATTTTATTAGCCTTTTTGGGCTGATTTCTATCCCTTTCAACTTTCTGCTTTAAAAACACATGTGTTTGCACATTTCTTGCATCGTGCAGCACTGCGAGGCTACAGTTAAACTATTCCAGGTGCCAGAAAGTCTGCTCTTCAAATTTTCCCTTAGAACTAGTTGCTTTCTCAGTAGTAGCACTAAAATTGGAACCCGTGACTAGCGCTTGCTCTAGAATCTGCTGGAAAGTACTAGGAAGCCTGAAACCGATACAGGCACTCAACTCTCCTTGTCAATAAGGAGAAATTAATCGTAGGCACTAAACAGCCTATAATTGCAAAGTACCTTGCAAAGGTAAGGAAAAACAGCTCTTACAATTTACAAAAAAGCACCTAAACAGGCATGTCCAAGGGTCAGCTTCCAGTGATTTTTCCTGTCCACCTGGTGAATCTGGGCATACTGGGGCAATGTGGCAAATGACTGACTCATGTACACAGACAATACTCTCCTCCTACCACCCAATACTACAACCTGCAAGAGATGCACTTACATAGCCAAACTGGAAGCAAAGCTCTCTCTGGCCAAGATTGTGCTAGACAGTCAAGAGGAGAAGGTTAACACCTGCACTACACCTCAAGCAACTCATAGCCCTTCAAAACCCACACCATCAACACCCACACATAGCAACACTAAACCCACATATGTGGAGGCCCTTAACATTAACCTGCCCAAGCAACAAGGACCTCTGAAGCTGAAACGCAAACAAACACTAGTCACAACCAAAGTGACATATAGCCCACAACACCAGTGTGTCACCCAACAACAGCCCCTAAGGCAAGACAATGTACCCAACACTTTAGTCATAGGTGACTCTATAGTCAGGCACACTGATGTCCCACTCACCAGGCTGAACAAGGAGAAAATTACAGTCAGCTGCCTTTCGGGTGCCAGGATCTGCCACATAACGCATTAACTCAAGTCACTCCACAACAAGTACAAAGACAACTCTGTCATTGTCCATGTTGGAGTGAATGACTTGAGACGTACCTTCCTGGACTACATGAAAAGAGACATAGAAGAGCTCTCGGATCATGTGGCCCAGGCAGGTATGACCCTAGCCCTGAGTAGCATCCTGCCTTCGCCCATAATGATACCACAGTATAAGGATAAAATTACTGACGTCAGCAATTGGCTAAGCTTCTTCTGTCATTCAAAGGGGATCCAGTATCTGTCTGCCTAGGAAGACATGATCGACAAACCACAATGCTTTGCCAGAGATGGTCTGCACCTGTGACCCCTGGGATGAAGGTTACTGGCTAAAGCTCTTGCCACCTTGATAGTGCCTTTTTTAGGCAAGGTTCAAAGGATAAAACCATCACCATAACAGATACAAGCATGCAAAATCTGAAGGTAATGCTACTCAATGCTAGAAGTCTAAACCTCAAAATGCACTCTCTCGAGGCACTCCTAAAAATGGAGAACTTTGATATCTGTGCAGTAACTGAGACCTGGTTCAAGGCTCCAGAGAGCACCCCTGCAATACCAGGCTACAATCCTTACCACACTTTTCAGCCACAAAACCAAGAACAAAACACTAAAGGTGGATGAGTGTCCATATTCACCAAGGATATTCACACCTCCAGGCTATTTGCACAACACAGTGCATCTGAAATTCTCCAGGTGCAACTAACACTAGGTAAGACTGCAATTCAAATTGTAGCTTGCTACAGATCCCCCACCATGCCACAAGATTCTCACTACACCTTTCTAAACATACTGGAAAATATTAAGATACAACCAAACACCCTAATACTGGGTGATTTCAACTACCCTGCTATTAACTGGGAAAACTACTCGGGTACCAACTCCTTTTCCCAAAGGTTCTTAATTCCAATGCCCTGGATCAACTAATCCATTGTCCCACCAGGGGCTCCAATATCCTAGACCTGGTCATTACCAACATGGGAGATAGATGCTCCACACCAGTGGTCCCCCCTCATTGGTCAGGTCTGAGCATAAGCAAATCACCCTTGACATCCACATCCCACCCCCACCCACCAGTAAGGAAACCTCCTTAAAAAACTTCTCCAAAGCCAACTTCATGATACTGAAGTCAGAAGTGACAAACTTCATGACATCCATGCAGATGGGATCTAAAAGTTCGACTGCAGAATCCTACACTAAGGCACTGTACGAGCACATCCACTCATGCATGAATTGTGCCATCCTAAATAGAACCAAGATGCTCTTCTCCAAAAAAGGAAGCCAATCTGGTGGTCCACTGCTATAAACAAACTATACAACAGAAGGAAGAAACTGTTGCAGAAAAGAGGAAAATCCCAGGATGCAAAAAACTCTCTCACCAGCCTCAGTAAGAAGCTGAGATCCCTCATAAAATCCTTCAAAGCTAGTTGAAAATAAAATTGCCAAAGATTCCAAAGACAACCACAAGGTATTCTATAGTTATGTCATGAATCTAAATGGCAATGCTCAGATCTGCTCTGAGCTACAACAGAATGGCAATAAATATACTGATCCCAAGAATATTGCCAATATCCTGGCAGATCGATTTAGTGCCAACTTCACCCCCCTCTCACCCTCTAAAGGGCCCATCTCAATACCAAAAGATTGCCAAATTCAGGATTCATGGCCACACAGGTAGAAACCACACTCTTCAAAGCTAAGAATAAGCATCCATGGGACCAGATGACATCACAGGCTTTGTACTACATGAACTACAAAATGAACTGGCACCTCACCTAAGTGTCATGTTTAATCATAGCCTCACCTCAGGGTTTGTGCCCACTGAGTGGTGCACAGCTACAGTTATCCCACTCCACAAGGGGGAATCCACCTTGGATCCTGGGAACTACCGCCCCATCAGTCTAACAAGCCTGATCTGCAAGGGCATGGAACGCATTATCATGGAACTTATAAACAGTGACATTGGCAACCTTCAAATACTGGACCCCACCCACTTTGGGTATGTGAAGGGCTGATCTTGTCTCCTGAATCTGATTGACTTTTTTGAATCAGTCTCCAGAGCTGTGGACGAGGGTAAGGCGGCCCACACAGCCTATATGGACCTCGCCAAGGCCTTCAACACCATCCCCCTCTCTGGAATCATAGATAAACTTACTAAGCTGGGAATAAATCCCTACATCACTCGATGGGTTGCTAACTGGCTTACTGACAGAACCCAGACTGTAAAAGTAGCCAACTCCAAATCCAGCTCCAGACAAGTGGAGTACCTCAGGGTTCAGTCCTGGGACCACTCTTGTTTGGCATCTACTTCTCTGAAGTACAGGCCAGCACTAAGGGACTCTGGCTAACAAAGTTCGCAGATGACTGCAAACTGGGAGCCATTATTGAATCCCCCAAAGGATGTGGATATTCTACAGAAGGGCCTTACAGAAACAGATGCCTGGTGTCAGAGCCATGGGATTAAGCTTAATGCCAAGAAATGTATAGTTATCCCCTTTGGAAAAAAACATGTACCCATGAATTACCACATAGGTGGCAGTACACTAAACATCGAAAGTGTGGTGAGAGACTTAGGGACACAGGTGGATAGTGGTCTTACTTTCGATAACCACATCGCCACAACAGTCAGGAAATCCTTCTCTATGGCACACCTTATCACTAAGGGCCTTTTATCCAGAAAAAAAGAGGTCATTGTCCCACTGTACTCATCCCTCATTAGACCCATTATAGAGTATAATGCCCCATTTGGTATGTACCTCACAAGACATCTGCAACAGCTGGAAAGGCCACAGAAGTACCTCACTAAAAGAATCACAGGCCTAAAGCAGATGCCATATGCCGACCATCTAAAAAATTCCAGCTATACTCTGTGTCATAGCGTCTACTCAGAGGTGATCTCTGCTTAACATACAAGGCCATGTCAAAGCCTGAGTGGTTGGACATGCTCCACTTAAAGAAATCACAATCCCTCAGAGCCACACACTCTAGGGATTTAAACCTTGTCATCACAATGAACAAAACATGCTGGAGGGATAGGTTCCTGACCCAGAGACTCCCCATACTCTGTTATAGACTGCCCATACATGTCAAGCAGAGCACCTCCTTGGACCTCTTCAAAGGGAACCTTGATGATTGGATAGGAGGTAGGAAATTCACCCCAGGGATCATGTCAGTCGCCCTGTTAGATAGGGGTCCAGAGAAGTAAATATTGTGGGAAGAAATATCCAGGGAATTGCTATGGCTAGGCTTGTATAGGCCCTAGGGCCAATAGCCTAGTACCAATCTATGAACCTATGAACCTATGAACATTGCAGTTGTACATAATATATATATACTTATTCACAGAGTAGTTAAAGCATAGTTACCCTCAAAGAATTACTCCATACTGCCACATTTATTTATTGTACACACTGTACAAAGTGAGAAGCTCTTAAATAGTTCTAGCACAAGCATATTAAATGAAAGCTTTTATAAAGTGAACAAATGCTAGTGCCTGTTTTAGTTAATTTATTGTAACCATGTAATTCATTACCTAAATAATTATTTCATATTATCTCATTTCTTTTCTGACTTCAGTGTAAATGTGAATGAAGTGTTTTTGTAACTCTGTACATTGTTTACACTTTTTGTATTTTGCCTGAGGCCTAGTTCATGGCTGAAATGGGTCCATGGCACAGCCCACTGAAAAATAAAAACAAATGCTTAAACACATTGACAGATGGGGGATCAATGTTTTTGAGAAATAATTCATCAAAAGTTGATGTCAAATAAATACCAGACACAAGGTTTTTGAATTGTTTCATGGAAGATAGGTTGGTGCTCTCACCCTGTCAATATATAAAGAATATTTCAGAAACTATAAGCTCTGTGCCCATATTGTGTTATTGCAAGTAAAAAACTTAAGAAAAAATATGTGTGCAAAGTGAAAATAAAAGACTTATAATACATTTGTGTGGATCATAGAGTGAGGACGGATTCACTATGCCATTTTGTAAAAGGATATAAAATATTAAACAATAGGTCAAGGTAAGCAAGTAAGGTTTTTGTATACCATGAAATGGACAAGTGAAGAGTATGAAGATAACAGCGGAGAATACAAATGCACTAAATAATGATACAAATATGTAAATATTTTGACAGCAACTTACTGAAACCACTTTGAGTGATAGTCCAGTTTCTATTTTTCCATTGTTGTATGACCTCAGAGTAGCTGTATATATGGTGTGTGTGCGTGTGTGTGTGTGTGTGTGTGTGTGTGTGTGTGTGTGTGTGTGTGTGCTTGCAGGGGGTGTCATTCACGTGTCTTGTGCAGTGGGGCTTGCATGACCCTTTATGACAGCATGAGCCCTTGATAACAACCTGTCAATTGTGCAGTGGGGCTTGCGTGGCCCATTGTGAGAGCGTGAGCCCTTGATAACAACCTGGCCATCTTTGAGTATTCTTACAGAGTTTATATAGAAGTAGTACTCTAACAGAGTTTATATAGAAGTAGTACTCTAGCAATATATATATATATATATATATATATATATATATATATATATATATATATATATATACACATATATATACACACACACACACACACACATATATATATATATATATATATATCTATATATATATATATATACACACATACACACACACACACACACACACACACACACACACACACACACACACACACACACACATATATATATATATATATATATACATATATACAAACACACACACACACACACACACACACACACACACACACACACACATATATATATATATATATATATATATTTATCTACATACACAAACACAAACACACACACACACATATACAGGTCTATATTACAAACTCAAAGTTACTGAACTTCTAATACCAAATGGTTGACACCATATGATTGAAGTTCAGTAACTTTGAATACGTAATAAAAAATTAAAAATGAAAGGAAACAAAAGTAAGTGCTTATCTAGGAGTTGGTATATTTAAGTAGCAGGGGGTGTGGTGGTGTAGGGGGGCTTGCCCCCCCTGTTTACAGCAAGTAGTTGTCATTCCTTTTATTTATTTATTTATTTATTTACTATGTATTCGAAGTTACTGAACTTTGATCATATGGTGTTGACCATATGGTATTCGAAGTTCAGTAACTTTGAGTTTGTAATAGGTAACCACATATACATATATTTGTATCTTTAAGGCTGGCTTCATTGTCACTCAAGATACAAATTTGGATATGTTTTCTGAGGAAAAAAAAAGAATATTGTCTAAAAGCTTGGCAAAGGCCAAGGGATTAATTTGAACAGAAAAGGGGCAAGACCTCTAAAAGTACATGAAAAAGACACCATACTCATTCTCTGCAAACATGTTTCTAATGGATAGTAGGTTGGAACTGCTTTTTTATCAGAAACAGATAGCAACTTGATAAGTAATCCCATCATTTTAGACAGTGATATCTTAGACTATGCCCTGGTGTAGTTAAATTCCCATCAGAGGAAGGACATATTACAGCAGAAAGTGTTGAAATAGGCAAAGTATAAAGAAAAGGAGGACACCAGAAAGAAAGAAATTTCTAAGGAATATAATTAACAGAGGGGTGTTTGACAATGAGCATGGTAAGGGAAATGATTATAATTGGTGTGATTGGTTTGCAGCTGTGAGAGTACAAATTAACAAAAAAACACAAAATCAGCAAAATCTGTTGCTTCAGAAAGGCAAATGCTAAGTGCATAATAATAAGAGGAATGTATATATATATATATATATATATATATATATATATAATTGCTTTCTGGAGGATAAATGTAGAATTGTGAAAAAAACATAGCTGGAACAAAGGAATGAGCAAAAAATAATATTTAACTGACATTCTAGATGATACATGTAAAAGCTATACATCCCCTGGAGAAAAGCTCAGATAAGTGTTCCAGGCATTTTTTACATATTTATACAGATGCAAACATAACCATCCAGTAGAAAGATACCTCATGCATGAAGATGGCAAAGCAACATCAAATGACAAGGACAGCAGTGTATTGAACTTACCCATCTGCAGTTAAGAATCAGAAAATGCTACAAAATAATTAAAAGAGGTATAATGACCTTGGCAAGATGGATTTTATTTTGAGGTTTTAAAAGGGGTGGGAAAAACTCAACAAAAATTTAGTTAATTTGTATAATAATACAGGCAAATGGAGCTACCTGTTCCAGGGACCTAGATATAGCCTCTGACTTATATAGGGCATGCTGGAGGGACAGATTTATCTCCCAGCAACTGCCACGTCTTTGGAACAGCCTAAGAATTCCTGTGAAACAGAGCAGCTCTATGACACTGTTCAAGAAGAACCTGAACGAGTGGATGGGGCACCATAAATTCTTACCAGGGATAGTGCCCACAACCCTCCTGGACATGGACAGTCATTACTAAATGCAATCTTGGGGACTGGCTACCATTTCTATGATATAACATTGGGATGAAATCGCTAGGCTTGAAATTACCTCTGGGTCGATAACCTAGTAATCTCCTATAATCCTATGATCCTGCGAATATAATGAACCGCCCCCATTATGGTAACATGCAAGACCAATGATGATGGCAAAGTGTGAAGGAGATGAGAAGTTTCTAGGTTATAGACAAGTTTCGCTTCTAAATGCCAAAAAATTGCTAAGGTGCTGCCACATAGTTTAAACAAAGTATGACCACTCTTAATTCAGCAAGGCCAGAGTGGGAACATACTAGGGAGGCATGCAATCAATAACTGTTGATAAGTAAGAAGTTTTATAATATGTTATTAAGTGGGCCTAAAATGAGCAAGAGCAGTCCTATCTGATCAGCATAAAGCATTTGATTTGGAAGTTTGCATCCTCCTTCCTACAGAGTTACAAAGAAGAGTTATGAAGAGCTACTTTATAGGATAAATATGACTGTCTACTCAAACCCCCTGCACTAATGTATTAGTGAATGCAGGGTCTCGAGTGGAGGTTAAGCACATAGAGGTACAAGGCAAGGGTACACCCAATCCCTTGACTTTTTTTTATTAGATGCAGTAGAACTAGCAGTTAGACATGTAGTCAAATAGTCGCAGATCAAAGGGGAAAAAAAAAACAGTTTTACCTTTGCTCTGATTGCTGAACATTGACTGCACATTGCTAGCACAGGATGTAAAAACATTAGTTCCCAGAGTAGTGACAATATTTCTTTCATTTAAAAAGGAACAAGGCTGGCATCCAATAATAATGAAAAGGATAGGGATGGGCAATGTAGCCAATCAAGCAAGCAGGGTTCCATTCCTATTTGTGACCAGTGAATGCATACACATCCAATGATACCATCGATAGGAAATGAAAAAGGGCATGCTTAATAGGAACTTTATTAGAAATGGGCAGATACAGACTGATATCATTTACTGTTAGGGCGATCTGCATAAATATCATGATTTTCCCCATTACTCAACATTTACTCAAGACACATACCCTTTCCTTATAATCATGCAGGCCTGGAGAGTATAACAAATACAACAGATACATATATCAGAGGTCAACAGGGAATAAGCATTGCAAAAGAGATGATCCTCAGATTAAAAAGCAGTTGGGGGCTGGAGAATAGTACATACAGATAAACAAGCTATGGTATTCAATGTAGGAAAATATATTAAACTAAATGAAGAAAAGTCAAAGGGATGGAATAAAAAGAACATTCTGATTTCAAAAAGAGAGCATAATTATGATAGATGATCCTATAAGTGAAAATAAAAAAGTAAAACCTAGTGGTATAAATTGAGTAACATTAACTATGATACATTCTGGGAGAATAAGATAATGAAAACTAAGCACCCCAAGACTAAACAAGACATTTGGGAAGCAGTTGGTTTTCAAGAAGGGAGAAAAACTTCTCCAGAAAACAAAAAAAATCAGACAGTCAGGATCCTTACTTTTGAAAAAAAATAGACAACAGACTTAATCTCATGTGTCAATGATATACATATATAAATGTAATGATCATTTATATGTAGATAGTCAAGGAAAAAAAGGAATACCTAGGTAAAATGGATAAGCTTAAAGAAAATTTTGGGAGGGGCCACATAAAGAGAGTTAAGATTCAGGTGTACTGCTAGAGTACTCTTATAGAAGAGGCAAAAACCAGTGAAGCGATAAGCTAATGCGTCCAACATCCCTATATAAAGGGTCATATATGTGGGACCAGCAGATGACAATGGCACACGTTTCATATTTCTCACTACCGAGATTACATAAGGAACCTTTTTTGAAAAACTCTAAATTGTTGGAAATGTCAATTTCAAAATACCAGATAAAAGTATATATACTTTGATGCAGCAAAAAAAAAAAAAAAAAATAGGCTTCCACTCACAGAACCTTCACAGCTTCCAGTTGGTAAAAACAAATACCGAAAAAGTAATATTAATAACATGCATTTATTGTAAAAGCAAACAAAAACAACTGCACACTTTTTTTTAATAAATGTATGTTGTTGCTATAATTTTTTTGGTATTTATTTGTTTTCACTATCTGGAAGCTGCGAAGGTTCTTTCAGTGGGGTATACTTTGTTTTGCTACATTCTGGGTTAAAACTATAGCTTTACAGCAAGCTTGCCATGACAGTGAATACATATATTCTGAAAATATCAAAGCTCACAAAAGAGATGGAGATAGTGGAAAAACAAATATCAGGTTAACAATTTTTCAAGAATAATTTTCACTAATCTTAGGAATTTTTCAATTTAGGAGTAAGAGGAAATGTACATGTATGGATAAATGAAGAAAATCATATTAGATTAATAATAGCTTTCAATGCAAATTTTGTATTTGTTAAAGAACAGAAGGCAATGACAGATGTAAAAGCTTGAGATATCTAGAATGGATGTTTAAAATTCTATAGTTATATCACAAATCTGCATGGCAATACCCAGATTTGCTCTGAGTTACTGCACAATGGTACCTCCTATATTGAGCCAACAGATTTTGCCAACATACTGGCCGACAAAGTCAGTGCCAACTTTACCCCCCCACACACCAAAGGACCAATCACAATACCGGAAGATTGCCAGGCACCCAGCATTACTGCTGTACAGGTTAAAGCTGCATTGTCCAAGGCCAAGAATACAACTTCCATGGGACCCGATAAAATTCCTGGCTGTGTTCTATATGAATTACAAAGTGAACTGGCACCACATCTGTGTGTCCTGTTCAGTCATAGTCTCACCTCAGGCTTTGTCCCTACCAAATGGTGCACTGCTACATTCATCCCTCTCCATAAACGGGGAGAGACCACAGACCCAGGGAATTATCGCCCCATTATCCTGACAAGTTTGATATGTAAAGCTATGGAGCGCATCATCATGGACCTGATTATCAAAGATATAGGAAATCTCCACACTCTAGACCCTATGCAATTTAGTTTTGTGAAAGGGCGATCATGCCTGCTCAACATGGCTGACTTCTTTGACTCAGTCACCAGGGTCGTGAGTGAAGGTAAGGCAGTGCATACAGCCTACCTTGATTTGGCCAAGGCCTTTGATACCATTCCTCACTCGGGAATTATTGATAAACTCACCAAACTAGGAATCAACCCCTATATTACTAGGTGAGTTTCAAACTGGCTCACAGATAGAACACACAGTGTGAAAGTCACGGACTCCAAGTCAGACTGCCAACCAGTCAGATGTGGAGTTCCACAGGAATCAGTCCTGGATCCTCTCCTGTTTGACATCTAGTTCTCAGAAGTCCAAGCCAACACAAAGGGACTCTGGCTGACCAGATTCAGAGATGACTGCAAGATGGGAGCCATTATTAGCTCCCCAAGTGATGCAGACATCCTACAGAAAGGCCTCACTGAGACCAATGACTGGTGTTGAAACCATGGCTTTAAGCTTAATGCCAAAAAAATGTGTCATCATCCCCTTTGGTAAAAATTCAGTTCCCACTAATTACCACATCGATGGGAGCCACCCGGACACTGAAAATATTATAAGAGATCTGGGGATGCAGGTTGACAGCAACCTCTCCTTCGACCACCACATTGCCACTGTAGTCAGAAAGTCCTTCTATGTGGCACATCTCATTATCAAGAGTTTTGCATCCAGGAAAAAAAGAGTTCATCATGTCTCTCTACTCTTCTCTCATTAGACAATCATTGAGTATAATGTCCCATTTATCATGTACCTCACTAGACACCTGCAACAGCTGGAGAGGCCACAGAAGTACCTCACAAAGAGGATACTAGGCATTAAACACTTGTCCTACACGGACAGACTCAAAAGACTCCAGCTATTCTCTGTCTCATATAGTCTACTAAGAGGTGATTTCTGCTTGACTTACAAAGCCATGTCTGACCCAGCTCTGTTAGAAATGCTACATCTAAAGAAATCCCAATCCCTCTACAACACACAATCCAAAGACCTCAACCTCATTATCACAATCAACAGAACATGCTGGAAGGACAGGGTCATAACCCAGAGATTGCCCATGCTCTAGAATAGACTTCCCATACATGTCAAGCAGAGCACCTCATTGGCCCTCTTCAACAGAAATCTTGATGAGTGGATGGGAAATAGAAAGTTCACCCTGTGGTTCTACTTGATAGAGGCACTAGGAACTAATGTTGGGAAGCACGATGCTAGGGCACTTCTATGGGCTAGGCTTGTAAAGGCTCCAGAGCCATTAGCCTTGTACACACCTATGAACCTATGAAAGTTGGAAAGATAGTACAGGCTTAACAGAGAAATAAGCAAATTGATGAGTTAGAAGAAAGTTACTACTTACAACCTAAAGGAACATGACAAAACCTGCTGAATACAAATTAGTTCATACCATCTTTAGTAAACTTTATAAAGATTATTAATTCTAACAGTTGAATACTGGGTATTTTCAGAAATGGAACTTTGTCCAGCTTTTCCATTTTTTTTGTGTCACACTAATTCATTTCTGGGGGAGGGTGCATTAGTGTTTTTTTTTTTTGATGATCTTAGTAGCAGTCACTGGCAATTGCTGATGAGTTTGTTTGATGTTTTGTGTTTCAGTCAAACTCACATGGATAGTTGTTATATAGTTCTTAGAGACACAAAAATGTTTTTACAGCGGTTGCAAAATAGAATGGAAACCATTGATAATGATGAAGAATTTGTATTCCTTACCATGGACATTGAATCTCTTTTTACTAGTATTTCAAATGTTTGGGGTATTGATAGAATAAGAGAATTCCTCGATATGAATAAGAAGCTGACTACTAATAAGATTATGCTAGTCTGTGCACTATTGGAGATTATACTTGAAAATAATATTGTAGCTTTTCAGGATCAATTTTTTCTACAGAAGATTGGCGTGGCTATGGGCACTTCGTGTGCAAATAGCTACACCAATCTATCACTAGTACAATGGAAGGAACAATATGTTTTGTCAGATGTTAACCCATTTTTTGGCTACATTCTCTGGTACGTCCATTTCGTGGATGATGTTTTTGACTTGTGGAAAGGGCATGGTGAAAATATCAGTAATTTCATTGATTACCTGCATAGTACTACAGACTTTTTGAAGTTTACTTTTACTTTTTCTGATACATGTGTTGATTTCTTGGATGTGAGTGTCACCCTTACTGATTTAAAGCAGATAAGAACCAGTATTTATCACAAACCTACAAGAACCAATGCCTGTCTGCACAGGTCAAGCATGCAACCGAGACACATACCTAGAAATGTCCTCAAAGGACAAGTCTATAGAACCCTATGCCTACATAATAATGATGAAGAGGCAGTAGTTGCTTTAAATAAGTTACAAGACGAATTTCAAACAAGAGGCTATTCTAGCTCAGAAATCACTAGAGTGATAGCAGATGCATGGAAATTGAGATCTACTAGATGTAAACCATACATGAGCTCTTATAGTGCTGATACAAGTATACCTTATGATACAAGTATTGATAGAAATAAGTTTAGAATAATTTTTAGATTTGCCAGTGACATCAATAAGTATACGGAAATTATTAAAAAGAATTGGCACCTATTACGTGAAATACCAGGTCTGGTTTCCACAGTTGGTGACACCCCAAACTTCAGTTTTAGAAATAATGTGTCTTTAAAGCAGCAGCTCTGTAATAGAGAACATCAGTCTTTTAGAAAAAATCTTTCAAACAGACAGGGCACCTTCCCATGCAGGAATTGTGCTGCTTGTCAGCATGTCTACACTAAAAATGAGTACATTCATCCTGTGAAATGTTTTAAACTTTATACGAAGAATTATTATGATTGTAAAAGTGTCAATGTTGTTTATTTTTGTTTTTGCCAAGCATGCCATGCCTATTATGTAGGCAAAACAAATAGGAGCTTTAAAGAAAGAATGTTAGAACATATAAGGGACATACGGAACCAGAAGCAATCAAATGCTCTAGCTAATCATGTCGTCAAAGAATGTGACTACCCACACACATGTAATTACTAGCAAATAACAAAATTCAGCAAACACTGACTAACTTCCAGTTCAGCTAATATTCCTTCCACACAGTTAAAATCAATTTAAATACTGTATTTTTTTAAAAAAAAAGAGCAGATAAAGGTACTTAAATTCTCTTATACGTCCAGTTGAATATAGCAAGTTCTTAGCCAGCCAAAGCTGAGGTTTTTAAGCAGAAAATATTTCACACTGTACCACTTAAATAGGCAAGGACAGGAAATCAAAGAATGTGACTACCCCACACCTGTAAATACTAGCAAATAACAAAATTCAGCAAACACTGACTAACTTCCAGTTCAGCTAATATTCCTTCCACACAGTTAAAATCAATTTAAATACTGTATTTTTTTGAAAACAAAGAGCAGATAAAGGTACTTAAATACTCTTATATGTCCAGTTGAATATAGCAAGTTCTTAGCCGGCCAAAGCTGAGGTTTTTAAGCAGAAAATATTTCACACTGTACCACTTAAATAGGCAAGGACAGGAATTCAAAGAACGTGACTACCCCCACACCTGTAATTACTAGCAAATAACAAAATTCAGCAAACACTGACTAACTTCCAGTTCAGCTAATATTCCTTCCACACAGTTAAAATCAATTTAAATACTGTATTTTTTTGAAAAAAAAGAGCAGATAAAGGTACTTAAATTCTCTTATACGTCCAGTTGAATATAGCAAGTTCTTAGCCAGCCAAAGCTGAGGTTTTTAAGCCACTAAGATTATAGATAAGCTCACCAGCTTAAATATAAACCCCTATGTCACTAGATGGATTGCAAACTGGCTCAAGGACAGAACCCATATGGTTAGAATTGCTGGAGCCATGTCAGACTCCAAACCAGTTACAAGTGGTGTCCCACAAGGCTCAGTCCTGGGACCTCTCTTGTTTGGTATATATTTCTCGGAGGTACAGGCCAACATGGAAGGACTGTGGCTGACCAAGTTCGCAGATGACTGCAAACTGGGCGCCATAATTGACTCTCTAGTCGACACAAGCATCCTCCAAAAAGGGCCTCATAGAAACAGACAACTGGTGCCAGAGCCATGGCCTCAAGCTAAATGCCAAAAAGTGTATAATCATCCCCTTTGGCAAAAACAAAGTGCCTACGAATTACCACATAGGTGGTAATCCATTAAGTACAGAAGAAGTAATTAGGGACCTGGGGACCCAAGTTGACAGCAATTTCTCATTTGACAACCACGTGGCCAAAGTGGTTAGAAAAACATTTTATATAGCCCACCTAATCATGAAGGGATCCACATCTAGATTAGGGGACGTCATCGTGCCTCTTTACTCATCCCTCATCAGGCCCATAATTGAGTACAATGCCCCTTTTGGGATGTACCTTACCAGACACCTGCAGCAACTGGAAAGACCCCAAAAGTACCTCACCAAGAGGATCAAAGGGCCCAAATATATGCCATATGCTGCCCGGTTAAAGAAACTCCAGCTCTACTCAGTGGCATACCGCCTATTCAGAGGCGATCTGTGCCTGACGTATAAAGCCATGTCCAACCCGGAATTAATGGACATGCTGCACCTCAGAAAATCCAAATCCCATCGAGCTACGCGCTCGAGAGACTTGAACCTCAGCACTGAAATAAATAGGACATGCTGGAGGGACAGATTCATAACCCAGAGGCTCCCTTCACTCTGGAATAAAATCCCAGTCCAGGTTAGGCAGAGTCCCTCATTGACTCTCTTCAAGAGGAATCTTGATGAGTGGATGGGAGATCGTAGGTTTACCCCGGGTATCACTTCTGTGTCACTGTTAGACATAGGCACAGTATACTAACCTCGAAAAAGGGCATAGCAAAATAAATTTAAAATGGGTGGCGAAAGCCAAACACATTCTGGCTAGGCTTATAAATGCCCTAGGGCAGATAGCCTAGTATGAACCTATGAACCTATGAATATAGACAGTAACCATTGTTTTAAATTTTTAATCTTACAACAAATAGTAAGGACAAACAGAGGTGGTGATGTAGAAAACCACACTGAAGAATTAGAACAACAATGGATCACTAAATTACAAGCAAATAGATATCCTGGTTTGAATGGCTGCACCTCATTAGTTCCTTACCTTAAGGCCAGGTGCCTTAAACACTAAAACATGAGTTTTTTTATATATATATATTTTTTCATTGTACTATTATGGTTATATGTGTGTGTATATGTACATATATATATATATATATATATATATATATATATATATATATTTTTTTAATAACCATCAGGGATGACACCCCCCCCTTTTTTTTAAATATTAATATTTTTTAAATATTATTTTTTTTAAATATTATTGTGTGTAAATACACACCTTTCTATATACTTTATGCATTTTTCTTATGGATATTGATATATATTCTTATGTTAGTGGAGTAATATCTCTTTAAATTGTGATGTCATACTAATTGTCTTAGTATTTAACCAAACATCAGTTGTAGTGATGTGGTCTGATGAAGCAACATTAAGTTGTGAAAGCGCTTACCGTTTGTCTTCTGCAATAAAGTACAGTGACTGATTTCCAGTGTGTAACTTTGGTGCCTTAATTTACTTTTGCTGTTAATCCTCCACTGGCCAGATGCATTTCTTTCAATATGGGTTTTCATTCCATTTCAATAAATGTGAGTCTCAAGGGCAAAGAAGTTTACTGTTCATACTCATGCTAAGTCTATCTTCACTGGGAGACTGTATTGTTTGTTTATCACATGGCTATCAGTGTTTTTGCTATTTTATTTCAATATCTATAATCATTTTAAAAGGAAGTAAGAAAACAGTATGCACACCGGCAGGTTTGAATAGTGTTTATGGTAACTGGGGAGAAATAGCCAACTAAGGAACACTGGAATAGCTGGGGAGGAGGCAGCTGCTGAGGGAGGATAGGGGTTTGCTGCAGGAGTGACAGTGTGTATAGTTTTGTGTCATATTATTGTTCTATTTCTTGTAAAAATGATTATGTTATGTCAAACCGTTGGCTGTAGTAATATTCCGATATTTGAGTTTCAGAGTTCACAAACTTCAGAAAATGTATTGTAATGCAAAACTTAGTTATTTAAGATAAGAACTCATTTTGAAACTTTGCCCAACACTACCTTTTTGGACTTTGTGTATGTCTTTCAACTGCAGAAGAGTTTGCCTTATATTTTGGTATGTTCATAAAATATGAGGTTTTCTGGCAAAGTGTTCAGGACTAAACCAGTGACTAAATGATGACAGACAAGAGAGTATCAGAATTCATATCCTTCAGCAAACATGCAAATGCAAAGCCTGTTGTCCTAGCAAGTGTAGTACATAAGGTCCCTATTTAACATATGTCACTGATACCGCACATTTGTACTCCATTTTTGTTTTTTGTTTTTTTGTTTTGCTTTGTCCCATATCTCTCCACAGACACTAAACTTGCAGAATGTCACTAAGCATTATATTTCTGGCATGTTTTTTTCTTAAACTTTGTGGTTTTCTGGAAAATTTATTATAGATTGCAGTCACTAAATATAGGCATATTTGAATTTCAGATGTCATATAGTTCACAAAGTCTGTTATTCCAGCAACTTTCTAATGTGTAAGACCAGCATTTTAAACCTATCCCTGTTTTTGCATTTTAAGCAATAATTTATGATAACTGGCTCACCTCTCTTGCTAGTTCATGCCCTTTAAGCCAATTACCTTTTTTGCCAGGAAATGTTAAAGTCTGATTGGTGCAGATTATAGAGTGGTAAAGACTTCCTTGGATCTAAAGGAAATACCCTATGCAGTCAGCTGTGCCAGCTAGAGGGATTTCATGACTGCTGTTACAACATGATCATCAAAGATTTATAAGCAACTACTAAATTAATGATCTTTGAGGATCTTAAGAAGCAAAGCCATGAATTACAATTATAATTATCAGATAAGAATATTCAAAGATGACAAGTGCATGTTGGGGTAATTACATATTTCTCATATCCATGAGAGCCAGTGGTGCTAAACTGGAAGTGAATTTTCAGATACCCATCCATACATCCAAATTACATTTGAATAGAGTATAAAAATACTCTGATTGACATGGTGTAAAAGACTGCTCAGTAGGAATGGTATTCTTTGTGAAAAATATAAGACTGCTCAGTAGGAATGGTATTCTTTGTGATAAATATCTATCCATGTAGGTTTACTCCTAATTTCATGATTTTGTTTACAATTCCTGAATAGAGAATAGTGTTGAATGATTTAATCAGGTGAAGATAGGCAATGTGTACCATTTTGCCATCATCCATAGTTTTTGTCACTTTCTCAAAAAAAATATACACCAGGTTAATTAAGCACAATTTGTCTTTGATGAAACCAAATCATGCTGGGTCCAGTGTATGAAGGTTTCCTATGTCTTTATTAAAAATAACCAGGATAATTCTTTCCATGGCTTTACAATATCCAGGTCATTACTTGTTCTGAGGATTAACTGTTGCAGTCCTCCATTTACTAGGCATGAAGCCAGTTAAGAGGCTAATGTCAAACAGTGATTTTAGAGGGCTTGACAGCTCAGGTTTCATGCTATTCAAGAGGCATCCCTGGATATTATCCGGGCCCATCGATGCAGTATTCTTTGCCTTGGAGAGGGCACGGAAGACTTGTTCACCAGTGATATCCAGGGGAGTTACGGTCAAGGGTATTTCTTGAAACATATAGGGGGACAAAGGGATAAAATTCGGACTAAATTTATCAGCCAGTAAGTTATCTATATCCCTTGATTCCTTTGAGGTGGTTCCATTTACAATTAGTTCAGCACACAGTTGTGTGTTACCTTTGAGGCTGCAGACAAAGCTGTTAAAGGCCTTGTGGTTATCCTTTATCTTTCAGGCTATTTTTATCTCAAATGTGGCTTTGCTGGCCTTGATAAGTTTTCAGAGTTGTTTATTTAGTTTGAGGGGTTTCTCACCTTGCTGGGTAGTGCACTTCCTAGTTTTGGCCATGATTTTCTTCTTTTTGTCATACAACTTCTTAATATTGGGATTCCACCAGGGTGCCTTGTTTCTGTTAGTTCTCTGCTTATTCCTTGTGGGTTCAGCTACCTCAATGCAGCTGTACCTATAAGGAATAGCTGCCACAATGCAGCTATTTACATGGTGGTATAGGGTTTTTTTTGGACAATTCCATATTGATAGCAAAGTTTGTATAACTCATTAGTAGGAGGTTTGATTTGGAATAATTCCTAAATGTTTGAGGGTTAGATGGCTTCCACTTGTGACAAGTGTTTGGACAGGTACATACCAAAAGGGGCATTATGCTTAGTGATTGGGCTAATGAGTGCCAAGTATAGTGGAACAATTGTGCCTGGATCTAGATGCTATACCTTTAACTATAAGCTGCACAATGAAAAAGGATTTCCTTACAATAGTAAATATGTGGTGATCAAGGGACAGTCCATTGCTGACATAGATTCCTAGATGAGACTGGTTAGGCTTGTGTGTCTATAATTGCCTGGGCCCATTCAAGTCCCACTTTTAAGCAAGAAAATGTCTGTTGCAGTCTTTCAGTCATCCAGCACAAACCTATTTTGAAATTAGTATTGAATAGCCTTTGTAGGGGGTTCAACAAGTCATGTTTCAGACTAACCAGTAGGCAGCATGGTGTGTTATCCATTCCCAACAGACATTATGTTCTTGGCCTTAGTGACTTGAGAAATTTTTGAGAGATTTGAAGCGGTTATAGATACAGGTATTTGATCTGAGAATACTGCATGTTGGGGGGCTGTGAAGTTTGAGCTGAATTAGTTGGCCAGCAGATTGGCTGTGTCTTCTGGTCCAAGTATGTGATATAATTTGTTCATTCAGCATGTAACAGCATAGGGGGATACATAAGGTGACTATGTTTTCATTTTATGGGAGGGTAAGGCAACAGGCTGTATTTCCAAATGTGCAATGTCTTTACAAGCAGTTCTCTTCTCGGTATGTTGAGTAGAATTATGTCAGCTTTGAACATTAAGCCTTGGCCAAAACTTATTTCTTCTTTGTAAAAAAGTATAAGACTGCATTTTTTTTCTTTTCTTTACAATCATTTTGTTCAGACTATTATTGAATCATAAGACTGGAAAAAGACAGTAAAGCACCTTGGGGCATGTACAGTCCCATTGGTTCTGAGACTTAGGCCCGTTATCTTGTTTTAACCAATTTTGTTTCAGCAAAGGCTTGAGATTCACAGAATGGAGGTAAGGTAGTAAGAGTGTAGCTTTCAACAGCTTTATATTTTGCTTGATTGACTCACATGGATGCACTCTTATTTTCGATCTTAGTATGACTGAGTCAGCCAAAATGTATTTGTTGTTGGGAATGTATGTTGTACCTACAGACCACAGCACTGCAGATCATGTGCTACCTCGAGGCTAACTGTCCTTTCTTTGGCAGCTCTAGTGAGCTACTACAGGGTTTAGGAGCTGCAAAGAGGAAGAGTAATAATCATGGGGTGTAAATTGGTCAAGATATCCAGGTAAAAATGGAAGGGTATTTTGCTTTTCGACTCAAACAAGATGCACTTTTGGAATGAAATGTTCATGCTGTTCATCATGCAAGTATTTACTACCCTGGCTTATACTTGCCAGTGACCTGTTCAGAGATCAGCCATATGAATGGGTCATGGTTTCGTCAGGAGTGTTAATGTGGGTGTGACTTATTGGGCAGCAGTCTGGGAGCTGTAAGTGCAAATTTGAAAATGCTGGCTACACCCGTGCATCATAACAATTCAATTCCACAAAATTACAGCCCAAATGATAGTTATAAAAATACCTAAATAAATATCTTTGTTAAAAATGTATGCAGAAAAACTAAAATATTTCATTGTATGTTTCAGTCACAGTATAGCTGCCTTCAGTTTTAAAGTGGGTATAGTTTAAATACAATCATTCAAGCCTGGCTGTTTATTAGCTTCTAAGTCCAACTGCCACATTAGTTCCCTGTATTATAGAAAATCTTGCCAGTCACCCCCTCTGGGGTCCCTCTTTATTTGTTCTAATACAGAAAACCCTAAACGTTCCATTGTAACAGTGTTTTTTATGTTTTGCCAATGCATTGTTTTCATTATTTTTATTATTTTTATTAATATCATAGAGATGTTCAAATACCCACTTCCTTAGGGTCCTTTCATTTTTCCCTATATAAAAAGATGTAAAATGATCACATATAGCGATATATACCACCCCACTGCTATTACAATGCCCTTGTCTTTATAATCCTCTTTCTAGGAAATATTTCTATAATTTCAGAATTACTCATAAATGGACATTGCCTACAGGTCCTGCATTTATAAGTTCCCACTTTTTTGATGTGTCTCCATATATGTGTCTCCATATACTTTTTGTCATCTCATAAAAATCCTTTACAGTTCTACCTTTTTTGTATACCACCTTAGCGAGAATATTAAACACCTTGGGCATCTCTGGTAATTGTTGGAATTGTTGCCGATACGTCTGAACCATGTTCTTTATATTATATATGTATTGGTTAAACTCTATACATAGTGCTTGCTCAAAATTACCAATATCCTTATTACCCTGACATATACTTCCTAGAGGGGTGTCATTGTTACAATTGGTACTATTACCCTCCTTTTTATTGAGTATATACCTTGTTCCCCATTCATTAATCACTTTATCCTGTACTGTTGTAATAAAACCTTCCAGATAACCCTCTTTGTATAAACATGCCTTTAATGTTTTTACATTCTTCCACAAAATCAGTGTACCTTGAATTCATGCGTGCAACCCTTACCAGTTGTCCTTTTTCTATAGTTATTTTTTGGTAATATATATGTTCATTATCAAAGTGCAGGAAAGAGTTGCAGCAGGTTGGTTTTTGATAAATCTTTGAAATATACTGGGAGTATTTTGTATCTTTAATAATAGTTACATCTAAATAATGTAATTCCTTCTCAAAAATTGTGTGCATCAACTTGAGAAATGATGTAGTGTTACCAATGTAGTCAACAAATTCTGTTAGACGGTCCTTGTTTCCTTTCCATAATATACAAACATCATCTAAAAATCTGGTATATAACATAAACTGTTAAAAAATATTAAATTTGTAACAAACTTTGACACTCGAGCATATAAAACCAAATTCGCAAAAATGGGGGCACATGCTGCCCTCATTGCCATTCCACTGTTTTGCTTAAAAAATTCCCCTTTATAATATACAGAGTTGTATTTTAACACTAGCTCCATTAAATAACATAGGGTCTGGATTTTGTTTACTGATAAGTGAAACAACTATATAAAATATCCTCAAACCATTCTAAACCTTGTGTATGTGGGACGACAGCAAACAAGTCCTTGACATAAAAAATAACAGAAATGATATCTTGTCTATATTCTATATCATTAATACATGATAAAAAATCCCATGAATCTTTTATATGTGTCTTTGTATTGAAAAATTATTTTAACTTTCTATGTATACTGCGAGTAGATATGTCTTTGAACCATTAGCTGGCACAACTAACCTTTGGGGGGGGGTGGCGTTGATATGTTTGTGGACTTTTGGTATTCCAAAAACTGATGGAATTTGAGGGTGTTAATTCTCTAAAATCTCATAGATATTGTTGTCTACCATTTCTTGCATCAATAAGCCATACAAGATGCAATCGGTATAACTGCACGAAATATTAACTTCATTAATTGATGCAACTCTATATGTATCACCCTCATTAAGGGTATTAACATCCTACCCACATAGTCCACACTATCCATAACAATAATCCATCCCCCCTTATCTTTTTTATAATACATATACCCACATTGCTAGATAAACTTCTCAACAACAGGTATTCATTTTTAATGATGTTGTATGTCTTTGTAACACCGCTGTTAGCCAAAGCCTTTAATTCATATTCCCAAAAACTGTTGTAAAGTGGGGTGTAATGGCAGATTAAATATGCTCTTCTTTTTAAACTTATAAAAGTCTGCCCTTCTGCTTCGAACAAAATATTAAAATCCGATTTCCTCAAAAATAACTTAAAATCAATCAATGTACGTGCATACTTGAAAGAACTCAATGGAACAAAAGACAGACCTTTCATAAAAAGTGAAAAATGTATTTTATCAAAACTGATGCTGCTATAATAAAAAAACTTAAAATGATCATATTCTCAGACAATTCCATCCACCTGTATTGGATTGAATGTGGGACTAATAGCTACAGGGATACTACTACATATCCCCTTTTTCTTCTTCCTCCTCTTTCCCCACTCTTCCCTCTGTATGAGCCTCGGTGGGGTTCCATTGTTCTGATGTCCCCTACTGTTCAACCTTTCCAACCATCTGAGGGGAGAGAACTCTAAAGGGTCTTACAGATTAGCAGTAAATTCTTTCAAATGTTCACCACTAACTTCCCTGAACTTCCCCACTGCTACATCACCTATAGGGTCCTGTATTTCACCAGCTAAAACTTTAACCCCTACATAATTGACAACAGTTTTAGGCAGTGGATATACTGTTTTCTATTCATAATCCTTTCTGTCCCTTTCTAATTTATTAAGGTTACAATCTTTGGAAACTTTACATTTAATATCCACATCCTTAAACATGTTGTCATACATGTTCTTATATTCATCTTGGGTGAACAATAAATCACGTTGTATGATTCTATTAATGTTCTCAGTTTCATTAAATAAACTTTTCATAGTATTTTCATTGTATATGATAACTTTCATGAGTTCACATCTCCAACTATCAAACATTTCAACCAACTCAGAGTGAAATACACTGTCTTTTATAACATTGTTTGGAAATATATATACTCTAAGTCCCTTAGGGACTTGCTTCCTTAAAATGCTTTCCTTAAAAAAACAGTTATCCAAATGCAAAGACCTATACTGGAATAAGAATCTTTTTAACTTACTAAGATTGTCTAAGGACACTGGCAAGATTTTTAGAATACAAGGAACTAATTGGCTGTTGGACTTAGAAGCTAATACACAGCCAGGTTGGAATAAATGCATTTCAGTCGTACCCACTTTAAAACTAAAGGCAGCTATACTCTCAGTGAAATATGAATTGAATGTAAAAATTGTTTTTTCTGTATACATTTTTAACAAAGATATTTATTTAAGTATTTTTCTAATTAAAATTTTATCTCTAATTTTGAGGAGTTGAATTGTTTTGATGGGTGTTTTGTGTTAATGTTGATGATAAAGGTGTGGGTTCCTTTAAGGGGTTAACTAATATGTAATTCTAATTTTCAATTAATGGTTGAAGTATTTAAATAGAAGTCTGACAGTATAATTTTAGTTCTGATGATGTCCTGAAGGAGAACAGGATGAAAGCATTAAACTGGGCTCTAATAAAGGCTTTGTGATTCCATTTTATCTGTGGTGTACTGTGTGGAGTGGAATTTTTGTACTCTTTTTGAGATTGTGTGCAGTTTGCTAATTTTACTGATTTTTATCATGTTGGTGATGTACTTTGTGTAGAGGAATCTTCATACATCTATTGAGAGAGAGATTTTGTACTATTTATTTATTTCCATTGATTCATTGGTGGCTAGTGTGCCTTGGACAGCCGTGGAAGCAGCTCTTATGTGTGCAATGTTCTTAGTCATTGGTTTAGAGCTGACATACCCTTTGTGGTGTGTTTTTGATCTCACATAGTTGTTGAATATAGGTTTTATCAGAGAAGTGTAACAACAAAACAGATGTCAGCTGTAAAGACTGTTGAAATTAAGTGCTCTCATATATATTCAGAAAGGCATTCATATATACAGAATTTGGAAATGCAAAGTTGGAAAATGCATTTAGTAAATATAATTCCTTCTTAGGCTTTTTTTCCTTAAGGCCTCAACACCTTGCTATATTCAAAGGTATTACACTGCTGAATGAGAGAAATGAATTCAGTACAAAATAATAAATCTTTATTATTTTGAAAATAAGTTAATTCTTGTCTTTATCTCAGGTTTCAGTTTTTACCTTATGGAAGAAAAGGTCACCTCCTTGTATTGTTTTTCTTTAAGTAATCATAGAATGGCAGCAGTACAGAATGCGATGTTTAAATACGTACAGATTTTTGATAGTGTTCCATGCTGTCAAATGTTACATACATTATACCAACGTGTTTCAGAGTCTTTCTGAAAATTATTTTTTTTTCATTTTTGTTTTATGTGAGCTCTTCTGTTGTTATACATAATTACCATACTTGACTCTGTTTTTGAAATGGTCACGTTTCAATTAGAGAATTTAAAAAAAAGATGAAAAGAAATTGAAAAAATACTAAGGTTGCAAAAACATACACAATAATGCCTTTAAAATAAAAGAAGGATGTATCATTAAAAAAATGCCTCTCAAAGATGTTCGTGATATAAGTAAAGAAGTCAGTCACATTATTGATTTCAAGAGTGCAATGCACATGAAACATCTCTTGTGCCTAAGGCCCTGAAATGCTAGCCCTTTGAAGCAGAATGACAGAAAGAAACCAACTTGTGTTTTTATTAAGGAAAATCAATTATAGCATGTGAAAAATAACATGCAAACGCAAAGTAAGTCAGACGATTCACACATACAAATTAAGAATATAGGCACAGAAGACATTTAAAGAGAGCAGCATTTATTTTATTCTAAGGCAGTTCAGCCATATTTAGTTCATTGTATAGCTCTAACCATATTAATAGGGAAAAATAAAATGACTTTTGCATCCATACTGTTAGCTTGCATTATGTACAGCTTAAAGTTAAAAACGAGAAAATGAAATAATAGTATTCAGAGACGGCCTTAAAATAGAATAATTCATACTTTGAGAAAAGGATAGTTATTCATTCTACTTATTTTATCCAGAGTATGCAAATACTTTTCACTAGTACACTACATTTTTTTCTCTTTCTACAATAAATGTTCCTTTACAAATCATATGGTTGTGCATAGCATTGATCAACACCACAAAAGAAAATCTTCTCAAGCTATATGATGCAATCATTCCAAAAAATGAAGTGGAATTGATAATATAGGATATTGTCAAACATCACCATTTTTTGAAGGGGGTGTTTCATTCTCTTTATATAAAGTTTTAGACAATACAATTCACTGGCCAACACTGGATAGTATGTGATCCCATTTTCCCTACACTTTCCTGGGACTAATTCACTGAGCATCCACTCCTCATGTTCATCTATGAAACAGTGAACTCAGCAATTATTGTTTTCTATAGGAAATCCTCTTCAGTATATTTTCCATGTGTGGCCTAGCACCAGTTTCTTCACTTTTAGGAGATAGAGCTCTTTGTATTTGTGCAATTATGGAGAAAATGCATATACAATATATATCTATATCTATCTCTCTCTCTTTCTGTATATATATCTTCAGAGTGGGTTCATAGGTTCATAGGTTCATACTAGGCTATCTGCCCAAGGGCATTTATAAGCCTAGCCCAGAGTTTTGTGGCTTTCGCCACCCCTTTAGTTTGAAGGATACTATGCCCATTATTTTGCTGTGCCTCTGTCAAGCAGTGAGATAATCCCTGGAGTATATCTGCGATCTCCCATCCATTGGTCAAGATTTCTCTTGAACAAAGCCAGCAAGGTGCTCTGCCTCACATGTACCGGGATTTTGTTCCACAGCATAGGGAGTCTCTGGGTGATGAATCTGTCCCTCCAGCACATCCTATTAATAACCTTGTCAAGGTTTAAGTCTCCCGCCCTTGTAGTTCTGAGGGATCTAGATTTTTTGAGGTGAAGCATGTTCATCAATTTCGGGTCCTTTTGGTGAGGAACTTTTGGGGCCTTTCCAGTTGCTGCAGGTGTTGTGTCAGATACATTCCGAATGGGGCATTGTACTCAATCATTGGTCTGATGAGTGATGAGTACAGGGGGACGATGACCTCCCTTGATCTAGATGTGAATCCCTTCATGATCAGGTGTGCAATGTAGAAGGTCTTCCTAACTACTTTGGCAACGTGAGTGTCAAACGAAAGGTTACTGTCAACCTGGGTCCCCAGATCCCTGATAACCTCTTCTGTGCTTAGTGGATTGCTGCCTATATGGTAGCTAGGGGTAACCTTGTTTTTCCCGAAGGGCATGACTATGCATTTTTTGGCGTTTAACTTTAGGCCATGGCTCTGGCACCAGTTATCCATTTCTATAAGACCCTTCTGAAGGATATCTGTGTCAGATGTGTTCTCAACTATGGCGCCCAGTTTGCAGTCATCTGCAAATTTTGTCAGCCATAACCCTCCTGTGTTTGCTTGTACTTCTGAAAAGTAGATGCCAAACAAGAGTGGGCCCAGGACTGAGCCCTGTGGGACACCACTTGTGACCATCTTTGAGTCTGACATGGCGCCAGCAACTCTGACCCTGTGGGTTCTGTCACTTAGCCAGTTTACATCCCATCTTGTGACGTATGGGTTTACATTTAAGCTGATGAGTTTTTCAATGATACCTGAGTGGGGTATTGTGTCGAAAGCCTTTGCCAGGTCGAGGTAGGCTGTGTGGACTGCCTTTCCCTCATCAATGACCTTGGTGACTGTTTCGAAAAAGTCAACCAAGTTTAAAAGGCATGATCTGCCTTTGACAAAGCCAAACTGGGTTGGATCCAAAGTCTGCAAGTCCCCTATGTCTTTATTTATGAGTTCCATTATGATCCTCTCCATAGCTTTGCAGATCAGGCTTGTCAAGCTGATGGGACGGTGATTTCCAGGGTCGGTGGAGGCACCGCCTTTGTGAAGTGGGACCACAGTGACCGTACGCCACTCCTTGGGTACGTATCCTGAGGTGAGGCTAAGATTAAACAGCTGCCCTAACTGCGGGTTTAATTCCTCATTGAGTTCGTGGAGCACACAACCAGGGACACCATCTGGTCCCATGGATGCTGTGTTTTTTGCCTTGGAGAGAGCAGTTCTCACCTGAGCGTTAGAGATGTTTGGGGGGCTACAATCCTCTGGTATAGATATCTCACCTTTTGGGGTGGAGGGGGGGGAGAAGTTTGCAATGAACCTGTCAGCCAGTATGTTGGCAATGTCTGTAGGTTCAGTAATTTTTACATCATTTTGAACTAATTCTGAGCATATCTGGGAGTTTCCTCCCAGGTTTCTAACATAGCTAAAGAAGGCCTTATGATTGTCTTTTGAGTCCTTAGCGACTTTTCTCTCAAAATTGCCTTGGATGATTTTATGAGAGATCTTAGTTTTTTACTTATAATGATCAAAGGTGTCTTCCCTTTTAAGGATTTTGCTCTATCTTGTAGTAGCTTCCTCTTTTTGTTGTAGAGCTTGTTTATGGCTGGGGTCCACCAGACTGGACGCTTGCCTTTGGTACAAAGAGTCTTTGTTTTGTTTGGGATTGCCTGATCCATGCAGTCCTGTAGGTGCTGGTAGAAGGCATTTGTAAGTGATTCAGTGGCTTGAGTAATGGTTTAAGGGTGGCAGACTTGCTTTCCACATGGGGATGCAGTGGGGCTTACTCACCAGCATAAATCACTTTTTTGTTGATTTGGCATGTTGGATCATTAGCAGATTAATTTGGTGATTTGAATGTTTTGCATGTTAAATCTTTATTTAAGCTGAAATGTATGGCAATAGAGTTCTGACATATTTTTAAAATATCAGAACTTACAATGAATCTCTTAGACCTTTATTTAATGTTAAAAAAATGAGTGAAAACTGCTTTTTAAAGAATCCCTAATCTATAATATGGGATAAACATTTCTGATTACATGAGGTATACTGTATTACAGCACTTTTTCAGATCACAGAATGTTCACATTCTTTTTCAAGATAATCACCATTAATGTAAATTAAGATATCTGAGATTCTGAGATTAAAATTTCTTCGAAATATACATGTCTTTGTCCAGGTGGGCATAAAAGAGCAGTTGACTAACAATGTCTTTTAATTTTACAATGTTCTGTTCTTTGTCAAATCATATCACTGATACTCTGTCAGCAAGCTATGTATCGTATTTACATCTTAAAATCTGTAACACGTAAGGTACATTGGCATACAAAGCATGCTGCATAGAAATCAGATATGGTTTATTTCTTTGCAAAAGAAAGCTTTATAATTTAATCTTTACTTTGCAACTTCCTATATATACTCCATTTGTGTCACACGTAACATATTTTATTAATTTGTGTTCTGCCTTATAGCCAATATTGCAACTGAGAAATTATGTTAGCATTGGCCTATTGACTGCCAGCAAATGAAAATGTAAAAATAATTAAATAAATGACAATATAATTGATTGTTACAGTTTTAATATATGTGCATGTTGCATGTTTCCTTTGTAAACAGCAAGTATTAAATCATAGTCTAATAATGTTGATCCTTGCAGGATAGTTCTTCTGAAAAAAAGGTTTCTTTATCTATATGTAATTTTTTAGTTCTCTGCCTGCTAAATGCTTAGATGTTTTGTATTCACAGGGCTAATAAAAATAAAAAAAAAAAGTCCAACTAAATTAGTGTTATCCTCAAATTATATAAAAGAAATACAAATTGATAAATAACAACAAGCAAATAAATACATTCACTAGTAAATAAATAAATAAATAAAAAGTTTATAGTCAAAAATTCAGCCATTTCAGAGTAAATGGTCATTGAAAGTGCATGGACTCCTATACATAATATTCATACATAGGTTCATAAGTTCATAAGTTCACAGGAGTGTGCTTGACTAATGACCAGTAGGGCCTTTTTCAGCCTAGCCATTCATCCCAAATCTCTGACAAGTTCAGGTACCCTTGATAAGTGTAAGTATGGGTTTGGGAGATTAAACATTTACAAGCAGGGGCCAAGGACATGAACCTTATACAGGCTGCCTGTGTTCATTAGAGACATCGATGCCAAACCAGGGATGAATTTCTTCTTCTTCAGCCGATTGTCCAAATTACACTTGAATTAGCTTAGGAAGGAGCTCTACTTCACGTGTATGTATCATGATACTATGGATGTCTTCACCTGTTCAAAAGTAATGTTATTATCAGAGCGTCCCTTCCAAGTTATTACTTTATATAATTGACTGATTAGAAATGCACCTTTCACAGCACAGCATTTTGTATAGTGCTGCAATGGATGCTGATTCTGAAAAGAAAATGCCTGGGGGAAATAAAGAAAGAATGGAAAAGATAACTAATAAAAAAGAGAGAAAGAAAGAAATAAAAATGTTAGTGCTTATGAAATAAAGCTGACATAAGAAAGAAAGGGAGGATGGAAGAAGAACTGAGGTGTTCTATGAGCCACTACTCTGAGCTAAGATACCAGATGACTAGAGGCTTCATTTTTATGTATTTATTTATTTATTTTTTTGCTTGGTTATACTATTTACTGCACTTTTATATTGTGTGCTGCTTATTAAATACTTGTTTTAGTACTGTAAACTAAACTGCACTATTTGTGCAGCATTTGTCTGCCTTACTGTGCCAGTTAAACCAAATTTTGTTGCTGTTTTCATTGCTTGCAAAGCTTTTTTTTCTATTTCCATAGCTTGCAAAGTAATTGTAACTACTTTTCACTGTTTGCAAAGCATCTGTTCTGTTTGTTCTGTTTTCCCACCAAGCAGTGTTTTAAATAACTGATTTGTTTGCTGTTTAAACATTCTTTAGTGTCTCCTTGCTGTCTCTCTGCTGTTTAAATCATTTTTAGTGTCTCACTGCTATTTTTCTGCTGTTTAAAAATGATTAGTGTTTCCTGCCTAAATTAGTGTAGCTAGTATATGTAGCATAGTCCAGATACAGGTTTTCTGCATCTGGGTCTGTTTGTAGTGGCTGCTATATTCTGAGCACATTTTACAAGCCATCTTTGATTGGACCCTTGTGAGAGAAGTCTGCTGATTGGAACCAGTCTAATGAATGGTAATTGGTCTACAGCTTAGAGTCAAACCAACCAGGAAAAGAAAAGAAAGAAAATAAGCAAAAGACCTTGCAAAACTGACAAAAAAGAGAGAACAGCCATGTAGCACCAGAAAACCCAACAAAAACATGATTCTTAGGCCAAAAAGAAGGACTAAGTGAAAAAAAACTAAACACCAAGCATAACAAGTCCTACAAGGATGACAATGAGAAAGAAATTAATAAAGAGGAACTGGCAAAAAGTCTGACAAAGGAAGAAAATGAAACAAACAAGACACCAAACAGTACTATAGGACATAAAAACCTAACAAAGAGCAAAATCTTATTAATATCAAAAGACACACTCCAAAGAAACCAAACGGATAAAAGTAAGAAAGGAACACCAAATTAATGGCAAATAGTCCTGTAATACTGTGAAAAGAGAACAAAAAACAAAAGGCTGCAAGGAGGAATCATAGATAAACTCATCAACCTTAACATAAACCCTTACGTCACAAGATGGGTGGCCAACTGGTGCATGGACAGAACCCACACGGTGACAGTTGCAGATTCCAGAGCCGACTCCAAACCAGTGACAAGTGGAGTGCCCCAGGGTGCCCCAGGGTTCATTCTTGGGACCTCTCCTGTTCAGTATATACTTCTCCGAAGTGCAAGAGAACACTGAGGGTTTATGGCTAACCAAGTTCGCAGGTGACTGCAAACTGGGTGTCATTATTTATTCCCCTGCCGATGTAGACATCCTGCAAAAGGGCCTCACAGAGACAGACATCTGGTGCCAAAATCATGGCCTCAAGCAAAATTCCAAAAAGTGCATTGTTATCCCCTTTGGTAAAAACACAGTACCCATGAATTACCAAATTGGGGGAAGTTCACTTAACACAGAAAGTGTGATAAGAGACCTTGGGACCCAAGTGGATAGTAACCTCTCCTTTGCTAACCACATTGCCCAGAAAATCTTTCTACATGGCCCACCTAATCACAAAGGGGTTCGCATCTAGAAAAAAGGAAGTCATCATCCCCCTCTACTCATCACTTATCAGACCCCTCATTGAATACAATGCCCCATTTGGGATGTACCTCACAAGACACCTACAATAACTGCAGAGGCCCCAAAAGTACCTCACCAAGAGGATTGCTGGCCTGAAACAGTTGCCCTATGCCAACCGACTCAAGAAACTCCAACTCTACTTGGTCGCATACCGCTTACTCTGGGGAGACCTCTGTCTGACACACAAAACTATGTCAAACCCAGAATTGATGGACATGCTCCACTTAAAAAAAATCAATCTCCCCGAGCTACATGCTCTAGGGACCTAAACCTCACCACAACAATAAATAGGACATGCTGGAGGGATAATCTTATCCCAGTGACTTCCCATGCTCTGGAACAAAATTCCCATCTACATCAAGCAGAGCTCATCATTAGCACTATTCAAGAAAAACCTTGATAAGTGGATGGGTGATAGGAAATGCACCTCTGAGATCATGTTTGTGGCTTGAATCAATAGAGGGGCAGGAATTTAACACTACATGGGTGGTGAAAGCCAATACACTGTTGGCTAGGCTTATTTTGGCCCTTGGGCTGATAGCCTAGTACCTACCTATGAACCTATGAACCTATGTGGATAAAACGCTGGGGAAGCCCACAACAAAAAGGAGTGCAGTAGCTGGTGGAATACACGCAATAAAGCAAAACAGGAGAAAGATCCACCTAAAACACAAAACACACTGATAAAACCACCACTCATCAAAAAAGGTAAATCTCCTGTTCTGCAAAAAAGAAGAAACAAGCATGGGTAGTCAAATTACTCATCCTCCCCCACCCTTTATGCCATAACCACATTCACAACTGCTGCACCAAATCAGGGACTGAAACAATCATCCCAGCAAGTACCTCACTACATTGGGCAGCCCAAAGAACATGTAAAGCTAACACCAAAAGGAAATCTTTCCTAGCAACAACTGGCAACCAGGCACAACCATAGTTCCCATATAAACATTTCTCAATAGAGAGTGCAAACACATCTGGCACTGAATAATGACACTGTACACTCTCCTAAAAAACAGCCACCCTGGGACACTGGAGAAAAACATGCTCTGCTGTCTCTAAAACCTGACACCCATCATATGGACACAACTGCAACCCCACAAGGCAAAAAACATCTAGCAGGCAGTTTATCAAGAGAGCAATGCCACAAAAATCATGAAAATGAGGAAACAAAGCGTAATGCTGCCTATACACACTCAAACTTAACAATCTCCCAGGGGAATAATGTTGATACCCATTAATGGCATATAATTGGGCCAAAAGAAAAAAATACCACTCTTTCTAGAGGAAGGGAGTGAGTCTAAAAACACATGCCAAGCAAGTAGCAAAGACTGGACTTCCTGCAGCTCCAATGAAGGGTCCTCCCCATGCATGTTAACCAGACAATGCTGGGAGCAAGTGCCCAGGCAAAAAAGGATCTGTAGAGTGTAAATGCCATAATACAGGAAAAAGAAAAAAGTGTACAAAAAAAAAAAAAGACAGGATGCAGTAAACTAACACCACAAAAAACAGGAGTCAAATACAAAATACCCCTCCTAACAGGTGTATAGGAAGTGCCCCTCCCCCCAAAAAATTAAACACCTTAGAAAAAAAGGCAGGTGGAGCAGGAATGTGGAAATAAATAGACAGAAAAAACATACCCTAAAGTGCCCAAAAAGGCACCATTTAATGAATAAAACTTTTTTTTTTTTTGCAAAGACAAAGGAAAAGAATGACAGAAAGCCAAGTGTTCCAAGAAGGGCTTCACAAGACTCAGAGACATAAAAAGGAGAAGCAAAAGACACACCCAAGATAGAGCTACAGGTGCTAGTAAAAGAAACATCCCCAACATGGGGAACTGCAACAGAACCACAGGATTTGGTAAAATTAAGTGAAAGGTTGACTAATGCAAAAAAAGAAAAAATACTGCAAATAAAGCAAAAGCAAGTGAAAAGACTCTGCAACAATAGTAACATCATCTGCAGAAGACAGAAGATGAGGCACCGAAACTCCTGAACATAAAAAAGAAAAAGGTGACAAGGAAATGTGCACCCTCGCCTTAAAAAACACAGGACCCAACACCAGGATAAAATAACTTCTGAAGGGACAACTTTGACACATGTCATTCTGTCATCTTTAGGTCCTATCCAGCCATTAACCACAGGAACAATAAAAGAAGCTGAATAAATGGTGGCAATACATTGAAGAAAAAGAGGACGAAATCTGTAAGCCTTCAAGATGGCAAACAAGGCCGAATGACTAACATTGTAAGAGACTTTGGTCAGGTCACCAGAGAGCAGCAGAGCTGAATCAGAAGCATGAACAAAGGAGGCAAGAGACTTCAACAAAAGCCTCAAATTTTGCATAAGCCTACAATACCATATATGCCAGGGTCCAACAAATAATGCATCTTTGACCTCAGATGTAATTGCAATATCTTCCAATACAACTTATTGCAAAGAGAAATTGGATGCCAGCGAGACAAGACCTTGCAGACACCCTTTTTCCAAATTAACTTAAGGGCTATCCATAACAAACCAGGATGGAAAAAAACACGAGAAAAACACTCATTAAGCAATTCCACCAGTACAGACAACTGAGCATCAGAGAAAGAAAGAGCAGTAAAAACAGTAAGAAAGACCATCCAACCCCGGGGCAGTATCAACTTTGAAAGAAGCAATAGCCCTTCAAACTTCAAACAAAGTAATAGGGGCATCAAGAGCAGCCCTAAAAACAGCAGGCATCACAGGTATAGGCCAAGACTCCACAGAAGGTAGTTAACCAAACAAAGTGAACAAATAAGAATTATCTTCTTGCAGAATACCCTCTTTAATGGTAACAACATCACCTAAAGAAGACAACTAACTGTCAATAAAGGTCTCCTTCTTAACAGTACATTTACCAATATAAGGCAGAAACTCCTCACCCCTACCTTTTAAAGAATAGGCTAAGTTCCAAAGAACCACTCTCACCTTAGCAATGTTAAGTAAATGCAACTCACAGAGGTGTTGAAGGCCACTTGCAGGTGCATGATACACAGCAGACTGGAAAGCTGTATGAAGGGAGTCAGACAGCCCCCTAAATAGGGAATAATAAAAGTGGGCAAACCAAGGATAATGGGAAACAAACATCTTTAAAGGCCAAGCACCAAGAAGAAAGAGCAGAATAAAAAGGCAGCAGAATAAAATGATCATGCCATAACTCAGTAATGACTTCTTGCCAGGCAGAAGTAGAAGTCCAAGGAGCAGTAAAATGAGAAAGACCCCCTACCCTAACACAATGCAGAAGAAACTCCAAAGGAAAAGGACAAACCACAATGATCCATAAAAGGCACAAAAGACAAGGAAGAAGAAACCACTTCAAAGGTACCAGAACAAAGGCAGTAATCAATTTGGGTGCGAGTAGCCCCATGAAAGTAAGTAAAGGCAGGAGGACTACATACAGTAAGAGAGGCCAAACATAAAATGTTCTTACAACAATGGACACTAGAGTCCTGTCTGACCCTAGAAACCGCTAGTAATATACCACAGTTAAAGCCATGAAAAAAAAAAAGGATAGGACAGTCAATTAAAAAATAAAGTTGCAAAAGTTGAAATAATAAGTGACTCTCAGACACAGGAATAAAAGCATAAACAAGCACTAAATGTACAAATGAATGCCTACACAACAAACACACCACCAAACCCCTACCAGGCAAAACATGAATATCCCTAAACAACCACAACAGATTTATGATACAATAACCCAATACCAGACCTACGATCTGTCCCTAAAGACCAAACCACACTTTCCTTCTACAAAGTTTCTCATTGGGAACAATGAACAGAGGAAAGCCTACCCACATCCAACATACAAAAAATATCAGAGGGCAAGGCACAAACCCAGGAAAAGACAGTCATATGCTGGGGCAATTGCACCATGCCATTAATATTACAAAAAGTCAAAGACAAGTTAGCCATCAGTACCAACATGAGAAACACCTTCAGAACCCCTCCTATCATGCTTATTTCTAAGATGTGTGCTCCTAGAAGCTGCGGTCCACTACCGAGAATCAGCCTTATTAGTACCTGGGCAGCCAAGTGCTCTGGATTGTGCGGAACGGTCCGTATTTGTGGTTGATTAAGCCCACTGTTCCGCTGTTCTGAATTGTGCAGCCATTGCTCCACTTTGGTACTTTTCTGCTTAATTAGAACACTGCTGTGCAACCGTTATTGGTGTACTCTTTCTTCTCCTTACTTGTTTTGATCACTTTGACATGAGGCAGCCTGACTTAAATGATGTGAACAGAACTACCGTGTCACTTGAAGGGTAGCGGCATCGCATTGCTAGGTGTGGGGGTGGCTTCCATGCATGAGCCTGACTATAATATATATATAATGCCATTAGAGAATTGCGTCAGATGCATGGCTGTGCATATATTTGGCATTGGAGAAGTGTGTTAGCTAAAAGTAAAGAAGTAGTAGTAGTAGTGTTCGGAAAAGGTTTTATCGGTATTCTTTTATTTCTGACACTTTCATTATCATAGTTGTTCCATATTTATTGATGAGAATTTAATTTTTGCAGCTAAATACATACAGTTGCTGCTCAAGAGGGTGTCAGTGGTTTTGATTGTATCTGTCACAGTGCCTGGCAGTAGACAGCACTGGACCTTGCTAATTATTGGGGTGGGGGTGTCTGTTTTCAATATATGTGTAACATGGACTTGGGTTGGTACTGGTAACTGGCTGAACATTCCATTCCCCCTATGGTGTCACTGCAGTTTTTGGAAGACTACCAGTGGTATTGGTCCTTCTAAGTTAGAAGAGATTGTAGTTTGCGTATTTCTCTGAGGTCTGAGGATACTACACACGCATACATGTATCTGCCAGGTTGTGGTGATCCAGTGGTAGTAACCATTTTAAGAGACCTAACAAAGGTACTTGAATATCTGTAACAACTTTATGCTGCCTTTTGCATCACTGAATATTCACAGACATTATAACTTTGCAAACAACACAAGCATTTGTCATTGCCACATTCAGGCTTGCATAGCACTGGTAGAATTTTATTGCTGTTTTATGGCAGAGTGTCATATTAGGCATTATAAATGTAGTTGAGAACAGATTTAAATACTTATCTCAAAGTGTGTGTGTGTGTGTGTGTGTGTGTGTGTATGTGTGTGTGTGTGTGTGTGTGTGTGTGTGTGTGTGTGTGTGTGTGTGTGTGTGTGTGTGTGTGTGTGTGTGTGTGTGTGTGTGTGTTGTGTCAGCTACTTGGCAGGGACACGATGCACTGGTTGGGCAGGGAGGGTACTGGAGGTATTAGCTTGCCTAGTTAGGCTGAGACCTGGACCCTATAGCTTTGCCAGTGTGGAGTCTTATTAGGGAACTGGTGAGCAAGGGAGCAACCAGCCCCAGACTGACTGTGATCTCTGTGTTCACTTAAGGGAAATTGTACTTTACTGTGTGCATTAATTATCTTTTACTCTTCTATGAGACAACCTCCCTGGTGTTATTGGTGAAGATTGAGGCTCCTTGATTGCTGGGCCAGGGCACAGTCGTCACAAGTGGTGATTAAAGCACTGCTTCTGTTACAAAACCCCTCCACCAGCACAGTGTGTTTCTAATATGAAAACTAATTTCTGTATTGCCATGACACTTGTGAAAAGTACTGCAAAATTAATACAAATAAAAAAAAATGCAAGCTGTCAAATGAGCCAGTTTTGCTGTCTTCTACAGGTTGTATCTGACCAGCCAAGTGCTCTGGTGTGTGTGTGTGTGTGTGTGTGTGTGTGTGTGTGTGTGTGTGTGTGTGTGTGTGTGTGTGTGTGTGTGTGTGTGTATGTATATATATATATATATATATATATATATATATATATATATATATATATATATTGGTTGAAAGGCCATGGCCATGGTCGAGGTATGCTTTTCGCGCAGTGTGAAAATACGGTGTTCCACATTTTGACTGTTTGTCACACATTGCAATGGTCTGTGTTCCACACTGGCCTCTTAGCAGGTTGAGACCTATGATCAGTACACAAATCAGATTCACAACTAACGGTATCCTTTGAAGCAATACCATCACCAGTAGAAAAGTTATCAGATGTACCAAGTAATTTCCTATTAGACTCTAACATATCAGTACCAGTAGGGACAACAAAAAAAAAACAGGAGAAAGAGGCACAGTAGAGTGAGAACCAGAAACAACAGAAACAGGGCAAGGAGGACTACAAGGCAAAGAAGGTAGAACAGACCCCTCCAGAGAGGAAACAGAAATAAGAACAGAGAGAATAGAAGGGTGGGCAAGGGGCAGATGTAACAGCCTGCACTTGGGAAGACTAGGCATGAGTAGCAGCAGAAACAGAAACACCAAAAAGTAAAGTCTGACAAGATTCAGTGGAAACAAGTAACACAGAAGGTACAGCAGGACAAACAGAATCAACATAAGAACAAGATCAGAAATGGCACCACTGTGGACAAGCTCTTGCAAAATGAACTGTGGAACCACAATGAGTGGATTTCTTAGCAGGACAATCAGACACCAAACGAGAAATATCACCACAACAATGCAGGACTTAAGCTATCCTGCATACCTCAAAATGCCTCTCTGACCAGATAACAAACACACACCAGGCAAATGGCTAACACCAGAATCAAGGACATGCAAATCCAACAAGTCTTCCAACGCCCCATCCCAAACTCCACCAGCATCAGAATCAAAAGATTTCTTAATACAAAAAACATCAGCACACAGAGAAAGTAAATACTCCCTAACGTGTGCTTCTATAACATAAACAAAAAGAAAATACAAAATAAGTTTACGCTTATAAGAAACATCTACTTCAGAAAGCACAAAATCAGACCAAGGCTGCTGATGTTTATGTACAGCAAAAGAAGAAAGAAAAGTACAAGCAGCCTCCTGCTCTTCAAAATAAACATCACAAAAGCATCCACCCCCCAGTGAATAACAGCACACAAAGACTGAACAGACACAGACAATGGTTTCAATAAAGAATGCCAAATAAACTTAGATGAAAGAGTCTGAATTGAAGCAGACATAAGACAACTTAAAGGCTTAGAAACAATCCTGGACTGCCTTAAAGTGCTAGACAGATTCACCGAAGCAGAAACTGCAAATGTCCTTACATTCACTGCTGCAGTATTCCTTACAAATTGGATTCCCTGCCATGAAGTTTGTTTGGCCAGTTTACCAAAGTCTACCATTGCTTTTAGGTATACTGAATATCACCTGCACACTCCTCATATAGGGATACACATAAAGGTGACGTTTAGGTGTACCATCCTCAGAACTTCTTTGCCACCAGTATGAATGCTGTTTTAACCATCAGTCTGTTCCCTCTGTCTGTTATTTTTTTACCATTTTTCTGTTTGTTGGCATTCCTGTGCTTACTCCTGTTTGCTGGAGTCATCACAGTTGCAGATAAGTACCCAGTTGAGTTTTTGGTTACTTTTTCTGTTTGTTTTGTGCTGTTTGGGGTTAATGTCATCCAGGAAGGGTACGTGCCAGTGTGGGAGACTGGTCCCCATAAAGACCTCCACGATAAGTGTCTTTTTTTGCCTATGTGCTTCTCACGACCATGCGTCTTGTTCAATTTTTCAGGCGTTTGTCCACAAAACTATTCATAATAGGCTTTCCTTCCTTTGCTTGTATCTTGAAAACCAGTGACTTAAGCCTCTTGCTGCAGATACTATGGATGGAACTTCAAGCCCTGAGGGTCAGCCATCAGGGAAGAAGAATATTAAACAACCAAGAAGGAAAAATAGTCCCATCAGGGAAGAAGAAGTTGCATAAAGTAATACAGGAATCTTCCACTGTCCAGCCTCTGCCAGGAGTTTCTCCTGAAGTTATTAGGAACCTAAGGCTCACCCAGTTGTTCTGGCAAATTCTTCTACCACGTCTGGGTTGGAGGCCAGTGAGGATCTGGCAGGCAGCATGTCCAATGAGGTTTTTCTGGTGTCCGTTTTGAGCATTCAGAGGGAACCATGGTTTTCTGTTCCTGAGGGGTCTAGAGGGGTTCTGCAGTTTCTCTTTAGGGAAGAGGCTCCTATTGCAGTTGTGGAATGCTGTCTTGAGTCTAGACCTTCTCAGGATTCTAGGACGGATGTCCCCTTAAAAAAGAAACAGAAAAATAATCATGTTTTTTCTGCTCTTAGGGATCCACACAGTGAGTGGTGGTGGTCCTTTACTCAGGGGTTATTTAATGCTTTACTGTCATTGAGATCTTCTCAAGGAGTTTCAGTTTCTGCTCCTCCTTGGTCCTCCTCTTGCCCTAAAATGCCCAGAGAATTGCATTCTGCTGAGGTGGATTCTGATGATGACTCCTTTGCTTATTCTAACCAGATTCCCTCTCTTTTAGACTCTGGGTCTGAGAAGGAGAATTCACATACTATAGATAAGCCTTCTAAGGAATTTCCTTTGGGGACACAATCTCTAAGATGCTGTAATTTTTTAAGTGGTACTGTGCCCAGGTTTTGGATATCCATAAGAGGTATTATGATTTACTGTAGATGGAATCTCCTAAACATGCAGCCATTCCTCCTGTCTTGCCTGCTTTATTGGATGCTTTTTCCATTGCCTGTAAAGCACCAGATTCTCTGCCCCCTGCTCCAAGGAAGTCTGATAGGTTTTAAATGGTGCCTGAGGATTGTTCTTTTTTATTTAAATGTCCTGCTGCTGACCCCTCTGTCTGTAGCCTCTGATAAGCCATATCAATTGTTTCCTTCATCCAAGTTACTACCTTCTGACAAGGACAGTAGAACCATGGATTGACTGGGTAAGAAGGTTTATACTTTGGCTACCCTAGCGTTTAAGTCTATTAATTATCAGACCCATATCTCTAGATATGATTTGGCTCTTCTTTCTCAGGCTTGTCAGATTCTTTCTGATCTTCCAGACTCTGAGAATCAATCTTCTGCTCTTTCCTTGCTTGGGACTTCCTTTCAGGTACTTCATCATTCTATCACATGTAGTTATGATGTAGCAGATGCCTCTTCTGAGTTTTCTGCTTCTGGTTCAGTTCTGAGGAGATATTCATGGCTTTGGCTTCAACCTTTGCCCAATGATATTAAGGCTAAGTTGATGGATGCTCCTCTGAATAATACTCTTTTGTTTGGTGAAGCAGCTGCTGGTTTATTTAAGTCTCTTCAAGACAAAGGGAAGGGTTTACAGGAGCTTAAGTATGCCATTGTTTCTCCTGTGCTTAAATTTCAGCAAAACTACCCTTCAAAGCCAGTCTTTGTTTGTAGGCAGTCTCACCCTCCTTCTAAAGGTAAAAAGCGTAGTAAATGGACTCCTCCTGCTAAAGCCACTCTGACTGCAGGGATTCATAAGCCTTCCTTTCCTGACAAACCAGGTGCTGTCTGACTATCCATCCATTCCCAGCCACATTCCTTTTTCTCTTCACCTTTCTCTTTCTCTTCCTGTTTGGCTCCGAATCACCCAGGATTCTTGGGTTCTGTCAATCAATCGGCAAGGGTATTTCATGGTCTGGATTTCTCATCCTCCTTTTATGGCCATTCATCAGCCTCCTTGGGAACAGCTTCCTTTTTCCCCAGAGGTTCTTTGAGACCTCTTGCCTGAGAGTACTATTCAAGAGGTGCCTGTGTCACAAAGGTGGAAAGGGTTTTATTCAAGAATGCTTCTGGTGCCCAGAAAAGAAGGTACTTGGTGACCTACTCTACACCTCTCCCATTTAAACACCTTTCGGAAGGTGCCTTCATTTTGGATGTTGTTCCTTCTGTCCCTTTTTCCTCTCTTGCTCCCTCAGGCCTTTCTGGTGTCTCTAGACCTCAAGGATGCTTATCTCCATATTCTGATCTATCCACTTTTCAGGAGATTTTTGCATTTCTCTGTTGCTTCCTGGCATTTTCAGTTTTGTGCTTTGGACTTTCTACTGCCCCAAAGGTGTTCACCTAATGCCTTGATCCTGTGATTGCTTTTTGCAGGCTTCAATGGATCCAAATATTTCCTTATTTGGATGACTTGCTGATTCCGGTATCTTCTGCAGAGGTCCTTTTGCAAAATCTTCACTTTACCATTTCTCTTCGTTTGAACCTTCGGTTCACAATAAACCTCAAAAAGTCTTCCCTGACTCCTTTTTAAGATCATGTCTTTCTGGGTTGTAGGTTTCAAATGGTACTAATGCTGGCATCATTGCCTCCTCAAAAGGCATTAACTCTCATTTCTTTCTTTCAAACTCTTCTTCCTTTTGCATCCATTGCAGCCAGGGAGTTTCTCAGAGCTCCACAAGTCTGGTGCTCCCTCTGGTCAAACTCCGCGAGGAAGTTCAAGTGATTTCTGAAGTCAGTGTGGATACAGCATGCACATCCTGTAGACGTTCCTGTTCCTCTTCTCCCATGTCTTAAGACAGAACTTCTGTGGTGGATTCAGCAGTTGTCTCTTAATCTTGTGCTCCCTTTTCAGCCTCCTCTTCCCCCTTAGGATCTGTTCACAGATGCTTCATATGTGGGATGGGGAGCAACGTTTGGCTCCATGAGGGTTCAGGGAGTGTAGTCACCTCTTCAGTGGAAGATACACATCAACATCAAAGAGATGAGGGCTCTTATGCTGGCTCTTCAGCCCTATCATCCTCTCTTCTCTGAAAAGCCTCTCAAGGTTTTCACAGACAATAAAACAGTCATGTGGTATATAAACAAGCAGGGGTGGATACTAGATCTTACCATCTTTGCCAGCTGACACTTCTGGTATGTGGTCTGGCTATCCAATATCGAGAGACTCTTCAGGTAGTTTGCATTCCTTCTGATTGGAACGTTGTGGCAGACAATCTGAGCAGTTCCTTCACTCAATCCCATGAATGGGATGCTTCACAGGGATGTGTTTCTGGACATTGTTCACCAGTGGGGTACTCCTCAAGTAGATCTCTTTGCTTCCCCACTGAACAGGCAACTTCCTCTGTTTTGTGCCAGAGTCCCAGGTCCTCTGGTATGGAAGGTAGATATCATCTCATTTTCTTGAAAGGGAATGTTTCTTTATGCATTTCTTCCCCTTCCTCTCATTCTGAAAGTCCTGTTCAAGATTCAACAGGATGCTCCCATTATCTTGTTGGTGCCTCCCTGTCAGCTGCAACAGCATTGATTAACTTTACTTCTGCATCAAGCCAGAAGCAGTCATCACAGGTTACCTCACAGGGTGGATCTCCTCACACAAGACTAGGGGTCTCTCATCCATCCCCACCTGTCCACTCTTCAACTGACACTGTAGGTGATAGGGTTTTGATTCCTCATAGACACCTTTTTTTATGAGGACTTGCTGAAGATCCTGCAGAAGGCCATGAAACCTACTACTAGGAAATCCTACTTATCTAAATGGTAGATGTTTTCTATTTGGTGTCTTTCTCGTGACCTGGATCCACTTTCTGTGGATGTTCATTTGGTTTTCTCTAATTTGTGTGAGTTTCTCAATGCTGGCTTGGCCTATTCTTCTATTAAGACCCACTTATTAGCTCTTTCTGCTTGTTTGCCTTTAACTCCCCTGTTAGCTTCTAGATTTGAGCCTAAGCAATTTCTTAAAGGTGTCCTTAATATTAGACCTCCAAGAAAGCCTGTTCCTTCTCCCTGGGATCTTATTTTTATTCTGGAAAAATTGACTTAGGCTCCTTTTGCACCTGCCATTTCAGCTTCCTTGCAACATTGTTTTGGAAGACAGTTCTTTGGTGAGCTCTTACTTATGCCAGACAGGAGTCTGAGTTGCAAGCCCTTATGGCTCGTCCACCATTTTTGATATTTCTTGAGGACAGAGTGTCCTTGCATACTAATTTTTTTCATGCCCAAGGTAGTTAATGAGTTGTCACTTAATCAGTTTATTAATTTGCCTACTTTTCCCCTCTCCACAATCTGACAGTGAGAGGGTGCTGCATACCTTAGATGTGCATAGAGAGGTCAAATTTTATTTTGATAAAACCAATGCTATCAGAAAATCTGACCAGTTATTTGGTTCCTTTCATCTTAGGTCTTTAGGTTTGGCTGTTTCCAAGCAAACTATTTCCACTTGGATTTCAAAGGCTATTTCCTTTTGTTACACGTTTCATGGCGAGAGCCTTCCTTCTTCTATAAAGGCTCATTCCACTACAGCTGTGGCTTCTTCTGGTGCTTTTTTCAAAGGCTTAGATGCTAATTCTATTCTTGAAGCTACCTGGACTTCTGTGCATACCTTTACCAAACATTACCAGTCGGATGGCATCTCCAGAGCTAGAGCTGGTTTTGCTGCTGCCATTCTTCATGACTTCTTGGAGGGCTCTGCTGCTTCCTCCTCCCAAGTTTCTTCTTGAGCTTTGGCACTCTCCATTTTGTAAGGAATACTGCAGCAGTGAATGTAAGGACATACTTCAGTTGTATAAAATCTTACTATAATGATAGATTCCTTGCCTTCACCGCTGTAGTATTCACTCCCTCCCTCCATTCTCCTGGTCTTTTTCCTTCCTGGATGTGCAGATTCTCCTTGGTTTTCCTTGGACTGCTGTTCCTATTGGGGCAATCAGTTCTGAGGATGGTACACCTGAACATCACCTTTATGCCCTATCCTATGAAAGGAGTGTGCAGGTGAAGTTTAGGGTACCTTAAAGCAATTGTAGACTTTGGTAAACTGGCCAGATGTTAGGCTTCATTCCAGGGATACTATATGTAAGAAATACTGCCTTGGTGAAGGCCAGAACATCTACTGTTATGGTAAGATTTTACACAACTGTGCTTTTTTGCCGCAGCACGGTAAGACTTGCCCTGAGAAACAACTGCAGAAGAAAAAGAAGACACAGCACTAGCAGAAGTAACTGACAGAACTATTGGGGGAGCCAAAACAGCAGAAGCCAAAGAACCACACTGAAGCTCCATGTCATTACCCCAGTCAAGCACAGACAAATAACCAGACTCATGCAACACAGCTGAAGGCTATGAAGAAGTCTGAGACATAGATAAAGATGTTAAATGAAAAGAAGATGGCTATGACTCAGTATTAGAAGGCAAAGTAGAAGAAGCAAAAGGAGAAACAGAAACACTATCTGCAGTACTTGCAGCAGAAAAGGCCACCATCTTGCTTCAACTGGAAGTGAAACCAAGGGCTTCCTAGGGCTTGGAGTAAGCACCCTCATTGGTTCTTTTGGATTTTTTAAAGTTATTTATTTATTTTTTTATGTTTTCAACTTCTGGTATTTAAGCCCCACATTTCTGCTGGTTTCTGCTTGTTTGCTCACCATGCAGCATTGTGCACTGCCACACAATTCTGTGCCATAGCCGGACAGATAATTTCAACAGTTTTTCCCTTAAATACAGCTGTATTACATTATTGTAGTCCTCATCTTTAGTACATTTCCAGTCTAAGAAGTATTGCTAGTGAGCTGTGACCTATTACCTATTAAACCAGCAGCCAAAAACCCCATCAGAAATATCCATCTACAGAGCACCTCCTAGATCAGTCCTAAGAACACCCCCTTATTGATAGTTCTTCAAACCTAGCATTATGGACAGTTGGACTAACCCTGCTTCTTCTGCCAGCCTTGTTGACTTGGGTCATTTGTGGCAGTGTAGCAACTCCTCATGTACACTGACAACCCTTTACTAATAACACACTTTAGTACAGAGTGCGTGAGATGTATCTACAGCAAGAATCTTGAATCCCTGCTCTCTAGCACTTGAAACAATAACACTGAAGAGGTTGTAACTCGCCCACCACTACTCATGCACATAGTACCACTACTCATATCACAGTATGTATCAAACACATAAATCAACATATTCAGAGGTTCTCTCAAAAACTTACTAAACACCAGATACCTCCAAAACACAAGACTGCAACAACTAACACTCTTCCCACTGCACCCAAGACACATAGCAACACCAGTATCTCACCTACCAATCCCTTAAAGTGTAACACTCATAAACCAAATGTTCTTGTCATTGGAGCATCCATAGTGAGAGACACGGATGTCCCACTCACCAGGTTAGATAAGGAGAATGCCACAGTCAGCTGCCTGTCCGGTGCCAGGATTTGTCAGATCATTCATGCATTCAGGTATCTTGGCAACAAGTACCTTTATGACTCTGTCATAGCTCATGTTGGAGTGAACGACCTGAAATGTACCTCACTGGACTATATGAAGAGTGACATGATTGAGCTCTCTGAGTATGTATCTCAGGCAGGTATGTCCCTAGTCTTGAACAACATATTACCCTCACCTAGAAAAATGCCACTGTATAAACAAAAAATTATCAATTTCAATAATTGACTTAGTTTCTGGCATCATTCAAAGGTGATCCAGTTTCTGTCACCCTGGGATGACATGGTCAACAAAGTTCATTGCCTTGCCAGAGATGGTTTGCATCTGGCACTACTAAGCTTTTGTCTGCTGGCAAAGTCTCTTGCCTCCCCTATAGTGCCTTTTTTAGGCAAGGTCTCAAAAACAAAATTGCTGACATGAAAATTGCCAATCACACCAAAATAAGGGTTATGCTCCTAAATGATAGGATCTTAAACCAAAAACTGCACACCCTGAAAGCAGTCCTGTCACTGGATGATGTAGGTGTCTGTACAGTCACAGAAACCTGGTACAAGGCCTCAGAGAGTTTCCCAGCTTTGCAAGGCTATAATGCATGTCTTCTATATCTTCCAGCTTGCAAAACAAACATGTGAGAACCAAAGGAGGTGGTGTTTCTATCTATATTAGAGATAAATTCACCTCCCGACTAGTTAGACAGGACAACTTCATGAAGTTACCCTAACTTCAGATTACTGTGGGTAAGACCACCATTCAAATCATAGCTAGTTATAGATCCCCCGCCATGGATCATGATGTACACCAGGCCTACTTGAACAAATGGGAGTCAATCCAAATATTGCCAAACACTCTGGTCATGATGGATTTCAATTATCCCACCATCAACTGGGAAACCTACTCTAGCCCTAACTCACTAGTTCAAAAGTTCCTTGACTTTGTTAACTCAAATGCCATTGAAAAAATTGTTTAATCCCCAACATGAGGAACAAATATACTAGATCTGGTCCTCACTAATATGACAAATAAATACCACTGCAACTGTAGGACCCTCATTAGTTAAATATGACCACAAATCAGTAGTCACCTTCGAACTGGCATTAACACCAGAATTCACAAAGGGCAAGGTTAGACTAAAAAACTTCTCCAAGGCAAACTATACCCTCCTAGGGGAAGGTATAAATGCATTCCAAGCCTCACCCCCAGCTGGAAGTGGTAACTACACCAAGCTTACACTAAAGCCCTGTAGAATCACTTGTATATAAGTGCGTTGCAGTTAGAGGCCCTTCTGGTCCACAGGGTGAGTTATAAAGCAATAGGAAGGACTACCGTTCTATCAATTGCATCGAAAATGTCTCTGCCCAGCATCCTTCCAGTCCACATGATTCCCATAACTGGTTCATTAACTCACTCTACCACCTCCTCCTGCATGGTAGGATGCCCTGTGGTCATCTTGCTCGTAAGTGGAAAAATATTTTTTCTCTTTTTTATTTATGGAGTTATTTATGATAAAATGTATTGCTGAAGACCAAATCAGGTTTTTTTTTTTTTTTTTTTTTTTTTTTGTCTTCACACCTTTTCTCTGTTTCGCTCTTTTTTATTTCCCTTTCAGGGGATGCTGAATATCCATTGGAGCCATGTCTCAAGACATCAGTGAGAAATCCAAGTGGAGCTGCAGAAGACAACTTTAATACAGCCCTGACCCAGACCTGTATTATCATCAGGAGGATCTCTGGCCTCCTGAAGTGTCATTTTAGGTGCCTGGATGAGTCTAGGGGAGCCCTTCAGTATGACCCCACTACTGTATGTTGGATATTTACTGCATGTTGCATTCTTCATAACATTCTCATATGCCAGTCTGGTGGTGAAATGACCCATGGTGTTACTGCAGCACCCAGTTTCAGTCTTACTAAGACCAATAATGGCCAGCTCACAGCAATAGTAAGGGGCCCCATGTGGCAGGATCATGCATAGCATATGGCTGTGCAGGTAAAGGGCTGACAGTCCAGAACTAAGGACCATGATATTCAGCTTAGTTGTTCCTTTCTTGTAAAAACACAGAGTATAATCGAGGCATGCATTGCAAACTATAGGCTATGCTGTGTGTTGTGTGGTTAACTGTCACTGTTCATCTGATATTCCTTCTCATTCTAATTATTTTTTTTCAGAATAGGTATTCATATTATTGTTGGTAAAATGAATGACTGAGTACTCACTGATTTGTTCAGTGATGTCGAAAGCTCTCATATAAGGAGTAATCACATTTTTAACTATTTGCACAATTAGTTCAAGTCAGCTGGTATACCTGACTATGCACAATTTGAATGCCCTGAAGTGGTACAATTAAAAAAGGGTTGTTTCAGGATTTAATGTGTTCAAACCTTGCAACTGAATGAAAACAAATCAATTTTTTTGTATATTATGCATTTGTTTTTAGTTTCATCTGTGTTCTGTGTTGAGATACTGCACATCAGATTAATCCACAATTATTTGTAGCCTCAGAGGGGAAAAAAAACACATGATTATCTTTGCAGTGCTGAGAGTGAAGTAGCAGCAGTGTTTGTTTACATGACAGGATACTAATTTTAATCTGTAATTTTCTTATCATTTTTTCCCTGAAAAAGTCCATATTACTACTTTTAAGTTGCAGGTGATGGCCAGCTGTAACAATGTCAATGCATACACCATTAATGGTATTAATGACTGCAATTTTGTGTTATGACATACAGCTTTCTTTCCACAATTCTGTAAAGCCAAGCAGCACCATTACAGAAATGATATGCATACAGTTAAAAAGCTTCCTGAACCCTCCCCTTTTTTTAGTAATGTATTCCCCTTTGAGCTAAACATTGACTTATGCTTGTGAAAGTCAAATTGCAAGTAACAGAAATGTCAGACTTGAATCACAGTAGATGAAGGTCAAATGTGTTATACACGTCTCCTAAAGGTAGGCTTGGTGATGGTGCAAGTGATTTTGAAGAAAGGCTGTCATGAAAGCTGGATGGCAAGTTGGTCTGATGTTGCGGCCATCCTGATCTATGTGATCCTACAGGCACTGATCTGACAGTGCTGTGGAACTGGGGATGGGAACTTGAATTAGATGTTCTGCTAGGTGTAGATAAATGCCAATATGGCCGGCAATAAATCTGTTGTGCTTCTTCACTCAGACAAATTAAAGTACTTTCTTGAGAATCAAAGTCTTATGTGGTCTGCCCCCCATGTCCAGATGGTACACTGTCCTCTTCTACTTCCAAGATTGACTCCTACACACATCTGGTAAGTCCTAACTAATGTATGAAAGAAGGAGGCCACAGAAGCTTGGTGTGCCACCATACTACACATCAGTGGGATCATGGCATTATACCTGCTATCTGTCATTTCCATGTTGTGCCGCAAATACTCATATATACCTTGGAGGAATCTGACCATTTCTATCTGACTCTCTGTAGCAGTGCTCTAAGTCCTAACAATGTCGTGGCACATTTGCTGCTGGGCAGCGAATGCTTTATGTGTTTCCTGAGGTAGTTGTGAGAAATACCTGTGCCTGACTCCCTTTTGTAATGAGGTCACTGTTGACACTGTTACCTCTGAATATCAACCATCATCCTGAAAGTTTTTGTTCAGGTTTGGAGATACTTGTTTATAACTGCATGGTTTCGCTCCCTGTGCATGCATGAGTGCAATGTAAAAATGCATTTGACTTTTAGCAGAGGTACTATCATGTTGTGGCATGTGAGATCCTATCAAGCTGCCTCATAAATATAACTATGTTATCATCAACATCATCTTGAACAGCCATTCTGCTACTGCTCCTCCAAATTTATCGGTATAGTAGAACTGTTTGTTTCTGCCGATGACCCTGTAAAGAATGATATGAATACTCTTTCAGACTAGATGAATGTTGCTGCTGTAGCTGTTGGAAATAACCACTGTCCACACTGCCTTTGATTGGTCCAATCCCATCATCTGTGTCATCATTCCCACAGACGATGAAAGATTTAGTGTAGAAAGTCTAACACTGGGTATGTCACAGCATGATGGAAACAAAAAATCCCTAAATAAAGGACAAAAAGGTGGAGTGGGAGACATCTGAAGACAAAATATGGACTTGTGAACTGTAAAAGAGATTTGATATAGTGCAATATTTATTGCAATGAGAGAGCAAAACCAAGCAATACAAAAAAAGCATCACCAAAGATATTTGGTAAAGGCACCAGGATATGAAAAATTTCACAATACTATAAAACAAGAAAACAAAGGGATAAAGAAGAAAAGAGAATTCATAATGAAGAAGTTAATGAGATAGAAACTATTTAGTGTAGAAAATCCAATTCAGGTAATGTTGCAGCATGATGGAACAATGAGTTCCCAAATTAAGGAGAAACAGTTGGAATGGAAAGCATCTGATTACTTGCCAAATGATGATGTCATAGAGCTTACAGCAGGAAACCAGTACAAAGTTTGGTTGGAGTTGCACAGCAAGGGAAGGAAAAGGAAGCTGGCAACTCAGATGCAATCAATGTTGCGGAGTAATAAGCCACTGAGTTCCCATATGAAGGAGCAATGAATGACACAGGATGCAGCTGAAAAGGATATGTCACAGGAAGAAGTTCTGGAATTTTCTGTAGAATTCCCACAGGAAACATAGAGTTGACATCCTTTTCAAATGCCCAAAATGGGACATTTTTGGTACAAACATCAGATTTTGGAGGGCAAAACATACCCACGGCCAGTACATTGGACAGAACTTCACTTTTTGGCCTAAATTAATGCTTATTCTTGTAACATTTTAGTTGCTTATTCAGTTTCTTATCACATTTAAAATTTTCAGATACAAAATAACTATTTTTTTACAACTATTACATAAAATATAGGAAATATGTTTGTCCGAAAATCTCAGGACATTTGCCATTTTTTTTTCTTTCTTTGCAGGACACAACTGCCCAAAGATGGACTGTCCCTTGCAAAGTGGGACAGGTGGTAACCCTAAGGAAACAGAGAGCAAAGAATGTGCCCTCAGTTTAGAAGAAAATGATCCATTGAAAGGGTTGTTTGATTTAATAGAGATTGAAATATTAAGATTGATAAAATAAATAGATTACAGAAAGTAAATAAGACCCAAAATGTTAAAAGTCTGATTAAACAGGTGAACACAGTAATCAAGACTAATAACAGAAATCTATGTTGTATAACAGAAGTAAATGGAATACAACACTGTGTTAAACAAATAGAATACCTCAAAAATACAGAGCAGTAAGGGGAAGGAAGGGAAGAAATAAAATGCCATCATGGAAGCATAGAATAGAGAAAACTATAAAACAATTAAGACAAGAAATGTCACTGTCAGAAGAATATTGAAGGGGGAACAGATCAACAAAAATACTTAGAAACAGGAATGATAAAAGAAATGCACAGTATCAGAGGTGACCAGGATCTATCATACAGTATTGCAAATAATAATCTATGAACATCAGCACAGGCAGAAAAACATAGAAGATATGCAGATAAATATAAATGAAAAGTACAAAATAAGCAACCCGTTGAAGACCGAAAATTTTTTATAGAGAGCTGGGAAACAAAGCAAAAGGAATAGAAACACCACCAATGAAAGAAGAAATATACACATTTTGGATAAATGTTTAGAAGACCCTGTGGAATATAGCAAAGGTGCTACATGGGTAGAAAAAGTGAAACCAGGAAAAGTAGGAGACCAAACAACAATCCAAGACACTTGCGGATGTATGTAAGTCCACTCCAGGTACAGTAGTTCCATTTCTTTAATGTAACACAAACAATTTAAAAATAAGAAAATACAAAATGTAAATTGAGGTAGATGATAGAACAACTGTGAACACAAAGTGCTTTTCATCCCACCTATTGGTGAGACTTCTTCAGGTAAAATCATTCACTAAACCAGTGCATTTAAATACAGTCCATGGTGCAAGCATATAATTAGTCAGCCAATGGGCGATGGCTATTCCCAACGCACTGAGTGTTGCTATAAGGGTTCATTCAATAAATGAAGCACCCTCTGAACCTGTTAGTAAGGCAAGTAAATATGTACACTCTCTTGTCATGGTCCTAATAAATACACACACACCCAAAGACGTTTGACGACCTTTATTATGATAAATTGCATAACATAACTTTATTGAACATAAAAGACAAATATAAGGCAGCTTTCCCACTCATCCCTTGAATACAGTTAGCTAAGGAATAACAAAACTGTTATCAAACATCAAATCAACATGCAGGCAGTGTCTCCGCTCACCTATATATATATATATATATACAATAGCCAAAGACAAGGCAGCGTACCTGCTCACCTTGGATAAACAACAAAGGCAGCATCCCCGCTCAACTTATTTCCTCACAAATACCAAATTTTCATCCACCATCCTGTGGAGGGGGAACAGAAGAGGGTCAGGCCTGACCCTCTTCTCCACCCAAAAACCCTCAAGCCAAAATCAATTGGGTCGAGCAGGGAGGGCAACAAGACCACACCAAAATGCACTTATTCACTCTGGATTTCCTTTCAAAACCCTTCATGCCACACCCCCTAGCACTACCTCACTTCTCTTCAAATCCCAACTCACTTAACCCTTTCCTAACCCTTCCCAGCCACCCAAATAACCTAACACAGCTATCACCCAACACCCCCCCCCCCCATCCTACATTAAACAGTATTATGACAAATTCATCTGTGCCAAACTTCACTTGCCATGGTCTTAATAAATACACAAACACCCAAAGACATTTGATGACCTTTATTGTGATAAATTGCATAACATAAGTTTATTGAACATAGAAAACAAATATAAGGCAGCGTTCCTGCTCACCCCTTGAATATAGTTAGCTAAGGAACAACAAAACTGTTATCAAGCATCAAATCAACATACAGCTCACCCATATATACAACAGCCAAAGACAAGGCAGTGTACCCGCTCACCTTGGATAAACAACAAAGTCAGCATCCCCACTCACCTTAATTCCTCACAAATACCAAATTTTCATCCACCATCCTGTAGATGGGGAACAGAAGAGGGTCAGGCCTGACCCTCTTCTTCACCCACCAGCCCTTAAAGGGCTGTTTCCCCTCAAACAATACCTTTCTTCACAAGATCCTCCACCATCAAACCCAAATTAAGGTTAAATAAATCCAAACCAAAATCATTGAAGTGAACACCGTCCGGTCTATATCACACTGGATCCTTACTGTCAAACTCTCCATGCCAGACCGTATGTACCCCATTTTCTCCCAAATATTTTGCCAACTTAAAGTGAACATATCTGCGAGCCTTCTCCATGGTGGCAAAATTCCAAGCACCTTTCCATACCAACTGAGGAATAATCCCAGACCAAACAACAACTATCCCTGGATATGTCCTCCGCATTGCTAAAATGTCCTCATAAACTTGACAAACCAACTGCCTCTTCAGTACCCTGACTAAATCATTGCCACCTGAATGAATTACTAACACCTGAGGCAACCCCCACTTAACCTGAAACCCATTAAATTCTTGTAATATTTGACTCCACCTTAGCCCTCTAACATCATGCCAAATGATTTTTAAGCCAAAATTATCCAAACCCAGATTTATGCCATCAGGTCTAACCTCTGCATGCCTAGCAGCACAGAATATGAAGGAATGGCCCAAAATGATGATCCGTCTCCGATCTAAGAGAAGAGAGGGAAGAAAAAAGAAAAAAAAAATTAAAAACAAAGCCTCCACAAACTATTTAATATAATTCAAAAAGGCATTGGATGTCCACCGACCCACCCATTTGATTACTTCCACTGACCTACCTTCCTTAGCCAGATCAGATGCCCTACCCATCTGAAAGGAATGTGAAGAAAACTTATCCCCTTGCAAACCCACACTCCAAAGTACCCTTCTCATAACCACATTCAATTGCTCGCCTGTCAATGCTTTACCACTCACTGCTGAAAATACCAACCCTTCAATTCTACCCTTCCATACACCACACAACTTTCTTCCCCAAACTACTGGACATCTCCAAGGTACCCCCACCTCCTCCAAAACAATGGGTGGCTCAAGCCCCTCCTGATCTGTCTTTGAAGAATGCAATTTAATATGCACCACCCTCGGTAATATCAATACATCTGCCCATACCAATGAACCCAATAACTCCAGCAGATGAAACGCACCACAATACATCCAAACACTAACTGTATACCACAACACATACTCATCCAAACAACCACACACTTTACCCAAACCCTTTAACAACATTCTTAAAATACTTATCGTAGCCGGCCATCTCCTATTCGAGCTGCTCCCTTCAACTCTAGCCCACCCTTTTAACACTCACACCCATGACCTAGTGAAATCCTCTAATCCAACTAACTGAGTATGTGCAGCAATATTTGCACTGCCCTTCCCTGCCTCTTCAACATGGCTAGATAACATAATAGTAAATTCTCAGATCACACGCAGTCCTCATCAGATAACTGATGCAAATATTTGTCAAATTCAAGCAATGCCCTACCGTAGGCTCATCTCGTTGATGCCACCCGTGATTCTTGCACCGACCTGCCAGTCACTATTGCCCAATCTGCCAAATGATGGGTGGGACAACTGATGGATGCAAAGTCACTTCCAGAGCCACCTGACGGAACCTGTGGAACTGAAAACGAGACAAACTATCAGCTATCTCATTCAAAACCCCCAGTACATGCAACCCTGTAAAAGAAAAGTTAATCAGCAAGCTATGCAACACCAATTTCCTAAGAATAAATAACAAGCAAGGTACTTTAGCTATTTTTAACTGTAGCACTCTCACCACCACAGAATTATCTGAATGGAATACCACCCTCCTCCCCTTCAAACGATCCTGCCATACCACCAAAGCCACCCAGATTGACATCAACTCCAAAAAGGCAACATCCCATTTCAACTCCTCTGACCAATGCTCCAGCCATAGAACAGCAAACCATTGACCCACAAAGTAAGCACCCATTCCAGACACCCCAGCTGCATCAGTAAACAACTGCAGTTCTACTTGTGTAATCCAATCTAACTGCCAAAATGAAATCCCATTAAACTGTTGTAAAAATTCCATCCAGAAATCTAAATCCACTCGCTCCAACTTCCTGACCCATACTCTGTGGTGCTTACTCTTACGTCCTTTCAACAAAAATGCCACAGACCGAAAAAATGTCTGCCCAGGATGCACCACCCTGCACGCAAAGTGCAACAACCCCAACAATTCCATAGCATCCTTCACCTGAACTTTAGGAATAGACTTCACCCAAAGGATCTTGTCCCACAGCCTAACAATCTTACCTAGAGGTAAACAAAACAAACCCTGCTCTGCATTTACTATCAACCCCAAAAATTCCAAGGCCCTCACTGATTCCTCCAACTTATGCTTAGCCAAAGGTACCCCAAGGCCTCACACATCCCCTCAAACTCTTGCATAGCTACTTGCGCCCCTTGCTTACCTTAGCAAATGAAAAGCTGACGCAGTATCTACTTTAACTAGACAAGGGTCCTTGAAACTCCTAATGACCTGAACTGCATCATCCAAAAATGAATAAGTTACTCTAGCCTCTTCACTGGGAACGAAATCATTCACTGACTCACCCTCAGGGTACGATAAATGATGAATTAAGCGAAATTCACCCTGCTTTTTCTTTGGAACCAAACCTAATGACGGTACCTTAAAGTTAGAGAAAGGAGAGTAACAAAAAGCACCTAACACCATCCCAGCCTTACACTCTTTGTCAATCAACTCTTGCAAAATCACGTCCCTGCCCTTGACAGACCTCAAATTTCTCCCCACTCTCCCGCCTCCCACCAATGCAGACCAAATTGAAAGCTCTTTGGAAAAACCTATCTACTCCGCCGCTACCACCGGCAGTGGATAATGTGTCAATAAGTCCTTCAGTACCTTCACCTTAATAGGTGAATGGTTTCCCCAGACTCCCTCTACCTCCCCGAAAGGACCACACACCCCCTTTGGCCCCGAAAAGTAGCCCGACCACTCCCACCTAGCAACGCTGAATGGGAACTATTCCAACCTCTTATACCTCCAAAATGCCATGACTGACCACCACCCCTCAACATTGTGTAAATGCATGTGCCCCCATACACTTTGAATAAATATGAGCAAATCTACAACCCATACAGGAGCCCCTACCAGCATTGAAAGCCCAACATATCCTTGCACCTCCCTCAGATGGCTGAGATAATCTGCTACCTCCTCCACTGACATCCATCATGGTGGACAACCAAATGTCCAGATGTCTGACCTCCCGACGCATAGACTTATCTACTGCCTTACGCTTGCAAAATTTTTGATCATACCATAACCATGCATAACCAGGCTTCAACCTCTGCGCTTCCCTAAGAGTAAAAAAAAATAAGCCAAAAGAGGAAAAGGCAATGAAGTGTTCCTTTCCAAACACACCGCCATATAGTAAATGAAACCTAGGACCCAATTATCCCATGTCTTAGCCTAAAACCTCCCTACCCTTTTGCGACCTATCACAGCCAGTGCAACCAAGAGGTCCTTCCCATCTCCACTTCCGTCAACTGTTGAACCCCATCTGCATCAATCAATTCAAAAATATCTACGAACTCCCCTGTTCAAATCTTCTCCTTTACTAACAGAGATATGTATAGGGTCAATAAAATGGGAGACCCTTCCTGTCACATGGTCTGTGATGTCAACCAATCACCCGGACGTAAACCAAATTCAGATCCTACCACATGGATATCCGTCCCTAACTCCTAATCTAACAGGGAGAGGGTATCCTCAAAAACCCCTCCACACTTGGCTAAAGCCTCCAAACTGCAATCCAGTAACCTTCTATGGACACACTCACTGCCCCCTACCTCACCCTCTCACCTGCTCCAGTCTCCTCACTCCCCCCCAAGCTTCATGAATTATTACCTGATGATGATACAGGGGGCTTCATCATCTCTGTAGCCTTCTCTGCCGATGCTGTCTGCTTGGCTTTCTTTGCTCTGGATGCCTGGGTTGTAGTCATCTGCCACTTCTTATGCATGGTCAGACCCTGCGTGCTAGTTGTTGGTACCTCGGCAGGAATGGTATTTAACAAATCTTTGGCCTGTGCTACAATACTGGCCCATCTCTGTCTTAAAGCTTCCTCCATAATCACCTAGAAAGAAACAAGAAGTTAATAACAAAAACTTGGCACAATACAGTTACTCAATAACTACCTACTCTGCCACAAACCCATTCGCACTTCCAGCCACACACTGCAGTCACCATCACCCTAGATCCCCCTGTAACCCCAGAGAGAGAGAGGAAAAAAAAAACACATTACCGTGCATGTGCTGAAGGCCGTACAGCTCGACAAGCCCGGAAAAGCAGAGTATCTCTGCTCTGCTCCCTCAACACTAGACCACCAGGAAACCATGAAAATAAGAACCAGACTACGCCATCACCACACTAGATCACCAGGGATAAAATTCAAACAGCCATCGCACACAACAAACTGCTAGATTACCAGGGAAGCAACAACCAAACCAACATCTCACACAAGCACCATACAGCCAGCACTAGACCACCGGGGAATAAACAATATCCATACAACCCTCTCACTCTATCCCCACTCACACCACACAAACACACTAGACCATCATGGAATCAACACGGTCATGATACTTATCACTGCACGCCAACACTAGACCACAGGTTACTGCTTGAAAAGTAACCATCCCCTTATTTCTATTTTTATTTATTTATTTTCTTTATTTTATTGTTATTTTTTTTTAATTATCCATAGGGTGCCGCACTGGCGCCATTGCGCATGCGCACCCAGCTGTTAACAGTCAGACACCAGCTCGCAAATTACCACAACCTCATATATGGGCCGCGCAGCACTAGACCAACAGGGGAAAGAAAAATAACAAAAACAAAACTTAACTGCACAGCACTAGACCACCAGGCAGCACTAGACAACCAGGGAAACAGAATATTACTAAACTTAGAAATGGCGCAGCACTAGATCACTAGGGAAATATAATATTACTAAACGTATAAACAGCGCAGCACTAGACCACATTACAAAACTTATAAACGGAAAAGCACTAGATCCCCAGGGAACACAATTTTACATAAACAAAAGTAGAAATTAAAATAAACAGAACTAGCCCACCAGGGAAAGTTAATCTTCTTCTTCTTTTGGCTTTTTCCCGGTTAGGGGTCGCCACAGCGGATCACCTGTCTACTCATGATTGGCAGTGGAGTTTTACAGTATTGAGTTGCCAGCCTGGTGCCCAACCTTCCCCAGAAGGCACACACATGCACACACTCACACCTAGGGCCAATTTAGAGTGTCCAATCTACCTACAGCATGTCTTTGTGATGTGGGAGGAAACTGGAGCACCTGGAGGAAACCCATGCGACCAAAGGAAGGACATGCAGACTCCACACAGAAGGCACCCCAGCTGAGAATTGAACCAGAGAACCTCTTGCTGTGAGGCGGCAATGCTAACCGCAGCACCACCATGGCCACCCCCACCAGGGAAAGTTAATAAATACACAAAAACTTCATAATAACCTAACCAGCCCCACACTAGAAACAGACCTAACACTACATTCAACCTTCTCTACATTTTACCTTCTATACATCCTTTATAAGGGGAGAGGGGAGAAAAAAAAAGAGGGAATCCTTAAAAACCAATAAAGCTCTACTTACCTCACCACTCAGAACTACCCAAGGCCTACCATACTCACAACCTCAGGTCGTCTGGGACGTGATCCTGCCTCACAACAAGACCACACCAAAATGTGCTTATTCACTCTGGATTTCCTTTCAAAATCCTTCAAGCCACACCCCTAGCACTACCCCACTTCCCTTCAAATTCCAACTCATTTAACCCTTTCTTAACCCTTCCCAGCAACCCAAATAACCTAACATAGCTATCACCCAACACCTCCCCCATCCCACATTAAACAGTCCCATGACAAATTCGTCTGTGACAAACTTCACTTGTCCAGTGTTGTGACATAGCAGTTCAAACTTATATTAAATAGACATCTAGTTATTAGAAATATTAAATGTTTAAAAAACCTTTAAAATATTATTGTTTAAAAGGTTTAAAAATGTATATGCTTAAAATGCATATAATGAAAAATACTAATGATAAAATATGAAAATGTCAAATGCACTAATGCATAAGTGTACAGAAACCTTTGCTGTCTTATACAGCATGGCATGACTTCCTACAGTTAAACACTGAGATAAACGATATTGAGGTAAAAATAAGTAAATAAATAAAATAATCTATACATAGATATATATATATATATATATATATATATATATATATATATATATATATATATGGGTCCCCTACAAAATACCGAATGCTCAGAATCCCGACGCCTAAGTTACCAAGACCTGAAGCCCAATACCCCACATTACCGAAAGACCAGAAGCGCGAAATTCAAAATTCCGATGTTAAGGGATATTGAGTTAGCGCTTCTGGTGTTGCAGTTCAGGTAAGTATCTGTGTGTAAGTGTGTTTGTGAAGGGCTTTAGTGTGTGTTAGTGTGTGTTGTGTCTGTGGTGTGTGTGTGTGAGGGACTGTAATGTGTGGGTGTGAGTTTGCCTTGTGTGTGTGTTTGTGCGATCTCAGAGTTAGAATATTAAAGTAGGGTGATGTGGGGGCACAGCAACAAAGACTTGAACTTCCTGGCAGTTGATGTGAAGGATTTGTATTCATCAATCCCCCACCAAGAGGGTATAGAATGGGTCAGTTACATGTTACGCAAGAGTGGGGCACCAGAAGAGGAAATCACACTTGTTGAAGCAATCCTAGACATCATTTTATCATAAAACTTCATCATGTTTAGCAACAAGTTCTACCTCCAGAAAATAGGGGTAGCAGTGGCTCACCTAGCAAATCTAGTGATGGCCTACTGGGAGGAGGAGTATGTTAAGAAATCAGGTCAGACCCCCCCCCCCCCATCAGATCCATTATTACACCCACTATATGGATGATATTTTCATGTTAATAGAGGGAGACCAAACCGAAGCAGAAGAATTGGTTTCATACTTTAACAGTACCACACACTTCTTATCATTCATGTTTACCTTCGGGAAAGATAATATTGCATAGCTGAATATTAATTTAAGCAAAGACTACACTATTCAGCAACTATATACAGGAAAAAAACGTACTCGAACACCTTCTTACAATACAGTAGTTGCTACCCCTTCACCAAAAAAGTCGGTGGTGAAGGGGCAACTAGTGAGGGCAGCAAGGATGGTCACAGAAGACAAAGACTTTCCATTGAATGTAGTAAATTAAAGGGTATGTTTTCTTGAAAAGGTTAACCAAATCACTTACTGAATCAAATAATGACAGAAGTCCAGTAAAAAAAGATCAAGAGGCTTTAACAAACCAATGCTGGATGGGAAAACCACTTCAGTAAACACAACAATAGACTCATACACCAAAACAAATACTAACAACTTTGGACAGGGTAGTTTAATTACACCCTTCAGCTCAGATGCATATGAGATCATGAGGATCATCAGTAAGAACTGGGGCATTTTACAGAATAACCCAACTACCAGGTCAAGGACAGAAGTTCCACCTAGATTAGTTTTCAAATGGGGCCCCAACCCAAAAAACATCTTGGAAGCTCATTGTGATACATACAAGTATGTAATTAGGAATGGAATGTCTAGATGCAACGTGTCATTACTGTCCACACATGTCTACAGGGTCAACCTTTACTATTAGAGACAAGAAGTACCAAATAAAACACAAACTTAACTGTCAGACCAAAGCTGTAATCTATGTAGCTCTATGCCAACAATGCTCAGCATTCTACATAGGGAAGACAGACAGGAGGTTAAGGGAAAGAGTTTATGTACACTTGTACCACATAAAGAAAGGGAGTCAAGAGAAAGCCCTAAGTAGACTCAAACAGGAATACACAAACTACACATTCAAATTTAAGGCAATAGACAGCGTGAAGTCTGATGGAAGAGGGGGCTCAGAATCCTTACATTTAGAAAGGTTAGAACTATTGTGGCAACTCAGGACTACAACTTGTGCTTACCCTGGGTTAAATGAGGTTTACTCTATTTCTTGTATTTTAAAGTTAAAAAACCTTCAGAGATAACCAATATGATGAATTGTAGGATCAAACTAGCTTTGTAAAGTTTATACCACGTGTCACATCACAAACTAATATGCACGTGCTTTTCACAGCAGTTCAATTAGTAATGCACAACCCAAACGGTGGATGCCATGCCATACTGTTTAGTTAGGAATGTTGCTTGCACTTTTTTGTATCCATACATATACATTTTTGTATCTATATATATATATATATATATATATATATATATATATATATTTTTTTTTTTTTTTGTTACCTCAATACTTTTTCTCTCAATGTTTAACTGTAGGAAGTCATGTCATGCTATATAAGACAGGAACGTTTTCTGTACACTTTTATGCATTAGTGCATTTGACTTTTTCATATTTTATCATTAGTATTTTTCATTATATGCATGTTAAGTATATACATTTTTAAACCTTTTAAACAATAATATTTTAAAGGTTTTTTTTAAACATTTAATATTTCTAATAACTGGATGTCTAGTTAATATACGTTTGAACATACTATGTCACAATACTGGAAAACAGAGTGTACATATTTACATGCCTTACTAACAGGATCAGAGGGTGTTTCATTTATTGAGTGGACCCTTATAGCAACACTCAGTGTGTTGGGAATAGCCATCACCCATTGGCTGACTAATTATATGCTTGCACCATGGACTGTATTTAAATGCACTGGTTTAGGGAATGATTTTACCTGAAAAAGTCTCACCACTAGGTGGGACGAAAAGAGCTTTGTGTTCACAGTTGTTCTGTCATGTACTTCAATTTACATTTTGTATTTTCTTATTTTTTAATTTGTTTGTGTTACATTAAAGAAAAGCAACTACAGCACCTGGAGTGGACTTACATTCTTCCTCAAGTGTCTTGGATAGAAAAATTAAAAGAAAGAGAAAGGATTTCTAATGTACAAGATATCAAATGAGATTAATTAATAGACAGAGAAGTTGAATGAAACTAAGAAAAGCTCCTAAATGGAAAATTTCAGGCCCAAATGCAGTGCTTAACATCTGACAAAAAGAATTAACATATTTACACAAAGATTTAGCCCTGAATAAGAATTACTTTTATGTGCATTCCAAACAGACATCAACCTGCTTGACAACAGAAAAAAATGATACTAATCTCCTTAAGAGTGAAGCTATAAGCCATACTAAAAATTACAGGCCAATAACTTGCCTTCTGAAGATGTACAAACTATATGCTAGACTTGATGCAGACAAAGTTTACAGTCATTTAGAAGAAAACTCAATCATGGTGACAGAACAAAAGGGAGACAAAGGAAAGTCATATGGAGCAAAGTATCCATTTGTTGCTAAGTAAAGCCATAATGGAGAATTGTAAAAGGGGTAGAATCTAAGTATGGTATGAATAGATTACAAAAAAAAATTTGACAGCACCTCACATTCATGGATAAAGGAGTGCTTTCAGATGTATAATGTGCATCCTACATTGATCAGTTACACTACAGTGATCATGAACCATTTTGCAATTAAGCCATGACAAAGGGTATATTATTAGCCCAGGCCTAACACTTAAAAGGGGAATATTTCAGGATGATTGTTTGTCACTGCTGTTGTTTTGTCTTGCCTTAACTCATTAAGCAGTTTACGTAGCAGATTAGGTCTTGGTTACACATCCCTGAAAACAAACTTGTTGAAAGATTCTCATATACTTTCTCTGGTGAACTAAAGCTGTATAGTTGATCAGATGAGGAGTTGAAGGCACCACTGCAAGTGGTTAAAACTTTCTGTGATGATATAACAATGACATCTGGTGTTGTTAAATATGCAAAAGTAACATTCAAAGCAGGAAAAGTGGAAGCACCAAGAATGTATCGATCAGGAACCTGATATAAAGGAACTAGAGCATGAGGAAGTGTATAAATATTTAGGAATTGTTGAAGGATAGTCAATAAAACATGAACAAATGTGAATAAAACTCAGTAAGGAATACTTCAGAAGGCTAAAACTAATATTAAAAACAGCCTTGACATCTAGGAATAAAGTCCAAACTATTTGAGCTTCCTGTTTTAACTTACAGTTTTGGTGTGATTGACTGGAACCGAGAGGTATTGAATCTGTTAGAAAGAAAAATAAGAAAAATGTTCCATACTTATCAAATGATATATAAAAATCAGTGTATACCAAGATGTTATATTCCACACTGTGAAGGTGGCACGAGTCTCCTTGAAACTGATTACATGTATGAGCTACATCATGGGACCACAAAGATATCTACTAACCTCATCAGACCCAAACATACTGAAAGTTTTACAACGTGGAGAGAGGAAGTTAAAGATTACCTCTCTGCTTAGCATAACAGAAGCATTCAGCTGGCAAGTGGGAACTGAATTCAAACTAGAAGTGGACTAAAATCAGACAGTAACTGAATGTGCCCAAAAAACAAAAGAGAGAGTGAGAGACAGAGAGAGAGAGAGAGAGACAGAGAAAGAAAGAAAATATAAAGAGAAGGATCAGATGAAGAGGAACTAAATGTGAAAAAAGCCATAAATATAGTGGCAAGTATAGAGATCTCCTGGAACAACCTCATTTTGGTCAGGATTTGACGGGAATGGTTAAGGAGAGGTGAGTTGAAACCAACTGATGAAAGATCAATAATGGCAACCTAGGATAGTGGACTACATACATGTTTATTCACAAAGTCCATTGAACATGTCAGAGTAACAGACAAATATAGGTTCTGTGAAAAAGAATTGAAAACAGTTACACACCTTGTTGCTGTGTGTGATGCTCTCATGGCAGAGGACCTGAACACTGAACTGCACAATAATGTGGCAAGATTGCTGCATTAGGGATTGTACAAACACTACAATAATCAAGTAGCTGAGAAGCACTGGAAAAATGAACCCCAAAGCATTACAGAGAATGGTGAAGTATACATCACATGGATCATTCAACAAATAGATGCAAGAAAACCAGCTATTGTAGCCCATGAAAAAATAACAAAACTAGCATTGATCATTGAAACTGATACACCTAAAGATTTCAGGGTCTCTTGTACACAAAGCCATAAAATATCAAGATTTGTAGGCAGAAAGGAGAGGAATGTGGAATAAAGATTCCCAGATTGGTCTAATAGTAGCAGGAGCAATAGGTCTAATAAAAAGGAATCTACAGTCATATTTAGATATTCTACCAATGTGTGTAACTCTGCATTAATTGTAGAAGGAGTCAGTTCTGGGCACATTGCAGGTACTGCAAAAAGCATTTTTGGCTAATATCAAAAACGGAAATAATACTCATTTCATTATAGGTTCTTAGGTTGGTACTAGGCTATTGGCCCTAGGGCCTACACAAGCCTAGCCATAACAATTCCCTGGATATTTCTTCCCGCAATATTTACTTCTCTGGACCCCTGTCTAGCAGGGTGACTGACATGATCCCCGGGGTGAATTTTCTATCTCCCATCCAATAATCAAGGTTCCTTTTTAAGTGGGACAAGGTGGCTCTCTGCTTGACATGTATGGACAGTCTATTCCAGAATATAGGGAGTCTCTGGGTCAGGAACCTATCCCGCCAGCATGTTTTGTTCATTGTGATGACAAGGTTTAGATCCCTGGAGCGTGTGGCTCTGAGGGATTGGAATTTCTTTAAGTGGAGCATGTCCAACAGCTCAGGGTTTGACATGGCCTTGTGTGTTAAGCAGAGATCGCCTCTGAGTAGATGATATGCCACAAAGTATAACTGAAATTTTTTAGACGGTCAGCATATGGCATCTGCTTTAGGCATGTGATTCTTTTAGTGAGGTATTTCTGTGGCCTTTCCAGCTGTTGCAGATGTCTTGTGAGGTACATACCAAATGGGGCATTATACTCTATAATGGGTCTAATGAGGGATAAGTACAGTGGGACAATGACCTCCTTTTTTCTGGATGAAAAGCCGTTAGTGATGAGGTGTGCCACATAGAAGGATTTCCTGACTGTTGTGGTGATGTGGTTATCGAAAGTGAGACCACTGTCTACCTGTGTCCCTAAGTCTCTCATCACACTTTCAATGTTTAGTGCACTGCCACCTATGTGGTAATTCATGGGTACATGTTTTTTTTCCAAAGGGGATAACTATACATTTCTTGGCATTAAGCTTAATCCCATGGTTCTGACACCAGGCATCTGTTTCTGTAAGGCCCTTTTGTAGAATATCCACATCATTTGGGGATTCAGTAATGGCTCCCAGTTTGCAGTCATCTGCAAACTATGTTAGCCAGAGTCCCTTAGTGTTGGCCTGTACTTCAGAGAAGTAGATTCCAAACAAGAGTGGTCCCAGAGCTGAACACTGAGATACTCCACTTGTCACTTGTCTGGAGCTGGATTTGGAGTCGGCTACTTTTACAGTCTGGGTTCTATCAGTAAGCCAGTTGGCAACCCATCAAGTGGCATAGGGATTTATGCCCAACATAGTAAGTGTATCTATGATTCCAGAGTGGGGGATGGTGTTGAAGGCCTTGGCGAGGTCCAGATAGGCTGTGTGGACCGCCTTCCCCTCGTCCACAGCTCTGGAGACTGATTCGAAGAAGTCAATCAGATTCAGGAGACAAGATTGGCCCCTCACAAACCCAAACTGGGTGGGGTCCAGTGTTTGAAGGTTGCCAATGTCTTTGTTTATAAGTTCCATGATAATGCGTTCCATGCCCTTGCAGATCAGGCTTGTCAGACTGATGGGACGGTAGTTCCCGGGATCCAAGGTGGATCCCCCCTTGTGGAGTGGGATAACTATAGCTGTGCACCACTCAGTGGGCATGAAGCCTGAGGTGAGGCTATGATTAAACATGACACTTAGGTGAGGTGCCAGTTCATTTTGTAGTTCATGTAGTACACAAACTGGGATGTCATCTGGTCCCATGGATGCTGTATTCTTAGCTTTGGAGAGTGCGGTTTCTACCTCTGCGGCCATGATTACCAGAATTCGGCAATCTTTTGGTATTGAGATGGGCCCTTTAGGGGGTGAGAGGGGGGTGAAGTTGGCACTAAATCAATCTGCCAGGATATTGGCAATATCCTTGGGATCAGTATATTTAATGCCATTCTGCTGTAGCTCAGAGCAGATCTGAGCATTGCCATTTAGATTCTTCACATAACTATAGAATGCCTTGTGGTTGTCTTTGGAATCTTTGGCAATTTTATTTTCGTAACTAGCTTTTGAGGATTCTATGAGGGATCTCAGCTTCTTACTGAGCTGGTGAGGGAGTTTTTTTTGCATCCTGGGATTTTCCTCTTTTCTGCAATAGTTTCTTCCTTCTGTTGTATAGTTTGTTTATAACAGGGGACCACCAGATTGGCTTCCTTTTTTTGGAGAAGAGCAGAGCATCTTGGTTCTATTTGGGATGGTATGATTCATGCATGAGTGGATGTGCTCGTACAGTGCCTTAGTGTAGGATTCTGCAGTCAAACTTTCAGATCCCGTCTGCATGGGTGTCATGAAGTTTGTCACTTCTGACTTCAGTGGTATGAAGTTGGCTTTGGAGAAGTTTTTTAAGGAGGTTTCCTTACTGGGGGGGGGGGGGGTGGGATGTGGATGTCAAAGGTGAATTGCTTATGGTCAGACCTGACCAATGAGGGGGTGACCACTGGTGTGGAGCCTCTATCTCCAATGTTGGTAATGACCAGGTCTAGGCTATTGGAGCCCTTGGTGGGACAATGGATTAGTTGATCTAGGTCATTGGAATTTATGAATTCTAAGAACCGTTGGGAAAAGGAGTTGGTACCTGAGTAGTTTTCCCAGTTAATGGCAGGGTAGTTGAAATCACCCAGTATTTGGATGTTTGGTTGTATCTTAATATTTTCCAGTATGTTTAGAAAGGTGTAGTGAGAATCATGGGGCATGGTGGGGGATCTGTAGCAAACTACAATTTGGATTGCAGTCTTACCTAGTGTTAGTTGCACCTGGAGAATTTCAGATGCATTGTGTTGGGCAACTAGCCTGGAGGTGTGAATATCCTTGGTGAATATTGACACTCCTCCACCTTTAGTGTTTCGTTCTTGGTTTTGTGGCCAAAAAGTGTGGTAAGAATTATAGCCTGGTATTGCAGGGGTGCTCTCTGGAGCCTTGAACCAGGTCTCAGTTACTGTACAGATATCGATGTTCTCCATTTTTAGGAGTGCCTCCAGAGAGTGCATTTTGAAGTTTAGACTTCTAGCATTGAGTAGCATTACCTTCAGATTTTGTATGCTTGTATCTGTTACGGTGGTGGTTTTATCCTTTGAATCGTGCCTATAAAAGGCACTATAGGGCTGGCAAGAGCTTTAGCCAGTAACCTGAATCCCAGGGGTGACAGGTGCAGACCATCTCTGCAAAGCATTGTGGTTTGTCGATCATGTCTTCCCAAGCAGACAGATACTGGATCCCCTTTGAATGACACCAGAAGCTTAGCCAATTGTGAAGTCAATCATTTTGTCCTTATACTGTGGTATAATTCTGGGTGAAGGCAGGATGTTACTCAGGGGTAGGGTCATACCTGCCTGGGCCACATGATCCGAGAGCTCTTCCATGTCTCTTTAAATGTAGTCCAGGGAGGTACGTCTCAAGTCATTCACTCCAACATGGACAATGACAGAGTTGTATTTGTACTTGTTGTGGAGTGACTTGAGTGCATGCGTTATGTGGTGGATCCTGGCACCCGACAGGCAGCTTGACTGTAATTTTCTCCTTGTTCAGCCTGGTAAGTGGGATATCAGTGTGCTTGACTAAGAGTCACCTATGTCTAAAGTGTTGGGTACACTATGATTAAAGTGTTGAGTAATTATACCCTGAGTTAGTAATGGGATCAATTCCATCATGGTATTAGAAACCCAAAATATTTGGAAGAATTAAACTGAGAAGAGGTCTTCCCCATCTGGTGTTAAAGGTATAATTTCAGGAGCTTACCCCCAGTACTACCACTGGTACTTTCAACTGCATTTTGCCTAATACACCGTATCATATAATTTGTCCTCTTCATGCAACAAAAGGAAGTATGGAACCTACTAAGAGCCTTAGACTGCTTAACTCTGATGTTGAAAGGCGTGTGTGTGTGTGTGTGTGTGTGTGTGTGTGTGTGTGTGTGTGTGTGTGTGTGTGTGTGTGTGTGTGTGCTCTCCACAACTGACCATCAGCTTACCATCAAGTTCTTTCCTCATTCACTATGTCTGCCAGACCTGCCTTAGCATCCTTCAGGCTAACCCTCACCCACAGCTGGGACCAGTGAGGAGATCAAGAATGCTTGGCCAGCACACCACTACTGCTCTGAACTGTATTTAATACCCTGATTTTTTCTCCATTCTCACATGTACCGGAGATGTCTTTGTGATATAGATGCAAAAGGGGAGATAGAATATTATCCTAACATTGTAGTAACTCATATGGTACAATCAATGCCCCCACATGTCCCCTGCCTCCTTTGATGATCCACCACAAGGTGTTCCCAAGTGTACCCCTTCTGCTCATTGGTTGTCTTGGCTATGGACAAGGCCTTACTCATCAACAAAATTGTGCTAGATAATTGAAAGGTATCTGCAGCTGATTTACATGTGTACTTCCTGGGTGAGAATAAAACTGCAGTATTCACCAAATTATTTGTTTACTAGAATAATAAAGCAAAAAGGGAAATGATAGCAAAAACTATAACAATGCAGCAACACAAAGTCAGTTGCACTTACAAACTAACTAAAGATGTGATAGATGCACAAAGCTGAAAACAGATGTTTAAAAAGATAAAAAAAAAAAACAAAAAAAAACAACAGAACTTAAACAGCCTGTTTCAGCATTGATTAACAGTATGATACTCAAGAAGAGGTAATTGCTAGAACTATGTGTGTGTGTGTGTGTGTGTGTGTGTGTGTGTGTGTGTGTGTGTGTGTGTGTGTGTGTGTGTGTGTGTGTGTGTATAACATCAGTGCAGAACTCCCAACCAATTATCAGTAATTATTATAAGTTGGCAATATCATATAGATTTTGCATAAAAGAATGAAAGAGGTAAACGCAAACAGGCTCATGAGAAAAAGTGGAATGAGAAAAAATATAGAACAGAAAAAAAAGGAAAATGAAATATCAACTGTATATGGTATTAAACATATGATACTTCTAAATTAAATTACTACTAAGAAAAAAATAGCTAAATTTATAAAAATAAAACTATATAAAACAAGTCACTATGGACCCACCATATCACTGGTATGTTAAATAGCTTATTTCCAAGTCTGCTAACCTCAGAAGTAAAGTAATATTTTATTATTAAACAAAACCAAAAGTTCCTATACTACTACCACAAATGTATGACACTGCCCTTGCACAGAAAACCCACTCAGAAGTTATGCTATCAACATTTTTTAAAACTTTCATCCTGGTGAGGCCATGGTAGCATTCAGATAAGTATAGTTAGCCATACTTTTTTATCCCAGCAACACTCTCCAGCTCATCCTGTTGGATCTCCATGTACTCTAATATGAGACTGAAAATTTCCCTAACCCAAAAAGTGTTTAATACAGTAGAACAATGGTTTACACAACGTTGCTTCCTTCTGAACCCCCAAAAAACTAAACGCTTGCTCTTTACTCCCACACGTAAGTCTTCTCCAATAGAGTTCACAGTCATATCTAATAATGGTACTCTAATATCTTCTGACCCTACTACCAAACTTCTTGGAATAACAATTGACAACAATCTCAACGTTGACACCCATATCAACAATACAATTAAAACTGTAAATAGAAAACTTGGCTCTCTATATAGATCAGACCTTTCCTTACTCCAGCAGCTAGAATAACTATCGCCCATACTCATCTAATGTCTACATTCCTCTGTGCCTCACCTATATATACTAATCTATCAAAAAATAACCTCCACAAAATGGTAACCTCCTACAACAACATTGCCATATTTACTACTGGAAATCCTTTTAGAACTCACCACTGCACTAATCTAAAACAGCTAGGATGGCTTGAGCTACAAAATCAGCTTAAATCTCACCAACTTACCATTGCCCACAAGATCCTTTACCTACCAACCAATACTCCAATACTTTCTACCCTCATTACCCCATATAACAATCTTAATACCTTACGTTCATCAAATAAACTACTTGTCAATATATGTAAATCCGACAACATGGCCGGTGACTCTCTATTCTCTAATACTTCTGGATAATCTTGGAACCTACTTCCCAGTGAACTTGTATCACTGTCCTCTTTATCACTTTTCAAAAATAAATTGAAACCTTATCTTAGAACACATTGGTTATGCCCCTGTTCTAAACCTGATTAACCTTCCCCTATTTACTGGGTTCTGTTTACCTGCTAATCTCTCAGTACTAACTCCAATCTTCCTTTATAATATATACAACTTTAGACTTTCTACGTTCAACTGACCTGTCCTGTTGATATTTTCTTAATTTTAGATTTTTATTTAGTTTCTTTATTTACCTGACCTTGTCTTGTTGAGATTTTATTTGTATATGTGATAACTTTGTTATATAGTTATGTAATTGAGCTTCCACCTTTTGTTAATGTATTATACTAGCATTTTTTTTTTGTTACTAAATTCTCTTGGAGCTTATCTCCCTGGGCCTCTACTGAAAATGGACATATATCCAGTTAGACTAGCCTGGTCAACAAATGTAAAATAAAATGTAAAATAAAATAAATAAATAAAATACAATGCCTGCAGCATTCCTTTGGTGTGTTTGTAAACTTATCCAAATTTCCTATGATTCGTATATCTATCATAGGTCCCCAGGTCCATTTCCCAAAGTTGTTCAAGCCACCTCTGGTAACTCTTCTCACCATGGCAGAGTAGTAACTGTACTCTGAGATCCTCCTGGATTGCAACCTTGTTGCTTGAATTACCTCATTAAAATCTTTAACATCCTGTTTGATCTTTCATCTGTTGTTTTCTTAAATTACAATTCACATCCCTCACCATGGGTCTATATGACGCTATTGAATGGACTAAATAGCGAATGCTATTTAGTCGATCCAATACTGTCTAAATGGCAAAACAGCAAAGTCACGGAACATCAAGTTTTTTCCCAGGGAAAAAATTTGGTGGGCCGTCATCAGGACTTTGCCATTTCCTCCACTATGGTGTGATCTCGGAGTTGGTATATTTAAGTAGGGGGGGGTGTGGAGGCGAAGCCCCCCACTTAAATTTGTGCTTAAGTTTTTTTTATTTTTTTTTTACGAAGCAGCGAATTTTTTCCCTGTTCCGTTTGTTCGATATTTTGTTGTTTCGATATTATCAGTATGATGAAATACTGTTCACTGTTTACATCATACGATAATATGATTTAGATGCCTCACCATTACTAATGATACTTCTACATCAAAATAGGTCTTAGGTCTCAAAAAAGGTTACCCTATTCTAATATGGAAGTATATGTATACCAATCTAATTTGATCCACCAACACATCTACTATTATACAATTTTGTGGTATTTAAACAGTCACATCTTTAATTATAATTTAATTTCTTTAGTAAGAATATACCCTACAACATTTTTCAGTCCTATAAGTTCACATGGCGTCTCTTCTCCAGAATGTTTTAATGTATTCCTTTTCTTCTAAGGACTGCATTTAACACATTTTTTTACATTTACATAGCTGAAAGTCTTTGTAAGTCACTTTTTATTATTAACATATTAGCTAAATAAATATAAATTGTCCCTTTCCTTTAGCAGTGCATTTTACTTGCAAACATCTATCTCTTCTATTCTTCTTTCACTGTTTTACTGTACCACTTATCATCATACTGTCACCCACCCTTTGATTAGTTTTGCCTGCCTTCCATATTAGTATTTTCCTTTCTTCTTCATCCCAGTCTTCATATATATTATCTGTATGTCCATCATCTATGATCAATTCCAGTATTTATTCACTTGCCCTTCTTCTTTACAGATACCATGATCTTTTACATTCTTACCCTCATAGGTTCATAGATTAGTACTAAGCTAACTGCCCTTGCAAGCCATTTCAAGCTTAGCCAATTATCCCTTGTGAGACTCAAACCATGCACCTTGTGTTTGTAAGGCAAACACCTTAACCAATAGGCCACCCTCCCAACCCATTTTTACACTGCAGCCACCCCTTCTACCTTATGGTGGTCTTTAATTACATAAAATGCCACAACATAAATGTACCCTTACTCTTTATATCATGACCAATGTTTAATCTATTTTACCACTGTATCACAATTCTTATTAATTAACCATTCCTCATACTTGCAGTTCCAGATAATTCATTCTGTCCCAACAACATTTTATGTAAGATGTCATGCCTGTCTTAAACTACTTGTATGCATTTCTCATATGGAGTCATATCTAAATTCAATTGCTAAGTGTATTCCTCTTTAAACTTTTCCCAAATAATGTGTACTCTCCAACAGTGTAATAACACATATTCAAATGACTCTTCTGCTGTATAAGTATTGCACAGTCTCCCATTCTGTTGTTTATGAAACAATTCTCCATTAACCAATACTTTCACAATATTGCCATAAAATCTTCTACTTCAACTATTTCCTCAGGTCTTAGTTGCCTCTGCCTTACTGCTTTGTCAATATCTTCTTTTTCCATGCCTTTCCATGGTTTTACATTATCACACTGTTTCATACTGTATTCAAACCTAACTTCCTAGTCCTGGTGTTTTCATTAACTGCAACTTCCACAGCTTTATTTAATGACATACCCTTAATTTCCCTACTTTTGTTATTTTTTATTTTCTAAATTTCATGCCAAGCTTTCTGCATTTCTTCATCTATTTCCTATGTCTTATATTCTGTCTTTTTTTTGCTAATCAATATAAATTTAGAAAATCTAAGTAATTAAGTGAATTGAATAGCACAGACCCCTTATACTTTCTTCTCTCTTTTTTATTATAATATCCCTCTCTTAAAACAGTTGAGCATAGATCACCAGATTATACTAAATGGGTGTAATGGGTCTACTTTAATTAAACAAAACAGAATCCGTTGAATACGAATCCGTCGACACATAAACAGCGAAATGCGATAACGTCGAACACTCAAAACCGCAAAATTTAAACATTGAAACCGCAATAGTCGGTCAACCCCATTGCCCGTAACATACTACCTATGCAAACACAACAAAAAACACATACATACACTAACCAAAACCCTACTACTAACCCAAAATTAAAGCACCAAAACCCCACTTGTAACTTTACACTAAACCCCACATACACAACTATCTATGCACTACCCTTAACCCCTCCCTAACCCTAAGGTCACTAACTACCGCACACTTACCCTACAGAACTATACCCACACAAAGTAAATATTCCACACACATACTCTTAACAAAACCCTACACTAAACCTTACATACATTACCTATCTATGCACTTACCTTAACCCACACCCTAACCCTAAATCCGTAACTATCGCACACTTACCATACGGAGCTATACAGTAGATGGGACAACTATGACAATTCAACATTTCTAATTTCACTATTTAGTGCGTTCAACATTTTCCGCGTTTCACTGTTTACGTGTCGATGGATTCATATTTGACGGATTCCGATTTCGTTTAATTAAAGTAGACCCGGTTTAACATAGACCAAAAATTTATACCAAAGACACAGTCTAATTATTTTTTAAATTAGCTAGCATTAGCTATATATCTCATTGAAATATGCAGGTTTAATCAACATATGAGCATATCCAATATTATTTTTCTCTATAAAAGATAAGTGGAAAGTTTTCCACATTCATAACTAATTTAAAACATATCTGTGAATCTGTCTACTGCTTTTTCTATAATATCCATTGTGGTGGTCAAAACATTAATGTTGTTGTTCTTCTTTCGACTTTTCCCGGTTAGGGGTCGCCACAGCGGAACTCCGGTCTGCTAAGTATTGGCAGTAGATTTTTAAGGTGACAAGGTGACAGCCCATCATGCAACCTTCAATGAAGGCACACTCATTCATGCATGTCTTTCGAATGCCACTCAACCGTGGGGAGGATATGCAGACTCCAAAAAGAAAGTGCTCCAGCTGAGAATCGAACGGGAGAACCTCAAAACATTAATGTCATATCTCATAAAATGCAACCTATTTTCACATTGTAACCAAATCATTTACTTTTACTCTTGTTTAATTGTAATCCAACATTCTTTGATTGTTATGCTCATGCCAGTATCTATTTTATCCATATCCTATTTCAGCTACTATCACCAGATAATCTACATAAAAAAGCATAGATTTTTAAAACCTATACTCGTTTTTCAGATTACTTTATCTGCTAAATCTTGACAGTTCCTTAGAACTGTTCTCAGGGTTATTGCAATCAGTCCTTCATTAGGCATTCTTGCTTAGCCCCACTTTGTAACTGTATATTTCTGCTTTTCTATCAGTTTGCTAAAATCTTATTCCACATATTTACATATGGGGTTTAATACTCTATCAGTTTTTTCACTAAATAAATATGAACTCAAAAATGTCTCATGAATTGTCAACAGCAGTCCAGTTAAAAGCAGTAGCTACATCACAGACAACCAGCTTAATTTCTATTTTCTCCTTTGAAATGCAATCACCTATTTCCATGTCCTAAACTTGTCTAACTTCAATACCACATGTTTCACAATTTTCCCCACCCTTCAATTTATTACTAAAACTTTTTCAAAAACTCTCTTAAACAGTTCACAGTCTGTCCTTCTAATGTTACAGACACACATTTTATTTCTTCCCTGTCTCCTTTCTTATAAATGGTCTTTATTAGCCCTCCACATATTTCCTTACTATGTATTCACCCTGCTATCCACTCATTAACAACTTAAAAATATATATATATATATGTGTGTGTGTGTGTGTGTGTGTGTGTGTGTGTGTGTGTGTGTGTGTGTGTGTGTGTGTGTGTGTGTGTGTGTGTGTGTGTGTGTTTCTTATCTAATTTCTTGTACGCAGCATGTCCTAGTCTGCCAGGACATGGAGTACTCCCATAGAAAATTCCCATCATTAGTCTCCCTTAAATTATTTCTCAATTTCTCCATTTAAATGTACTTTTTCTAATTCTGTAATATCTTCTCAACAATAGTGGTTACAATCCAGTTCCTCACTCTAAGCATCTTTTATTTCGTATGAATGCCTTTTAGACACTTATTACAAATTCCATAATATGATTTTGGATGTAACATTTCTTTCCTTTACCATCTAATATAGTGGTCATTTTTTTCTTCTTCCTCCTAGTTGTTTATTTCCAAAGAATGTCAATACCTTTTTCTTTCTTTTCAAAAAATGTATGCCTGTAACACAGGTATTTAATTTTCTCAAATAATGCACACACTGCTCTTTCATTCATTATCACCAGTTTTTTCTTTGGCTAAGACTGGTTTGTAATCTCATTTATTGGTTTTATAAGCTTCTTTTGCCCTTTCATCAAATGTTCTTTTACCACATCATTTATGTTTTGGTAATTTTATTTATATATCACTCACCAATTTCACCATTCATTATAACAAGGCATCATTAACTATTACTACTGTCTAATCAAAATGTTGCAATATTCATACCATCTCCCATCATCTTCTTTAACCTTTTCCTTGCTTTAATTGCTTCTTTATAATCACTATGTCTGCTTATAGACCTTTATGATCAGTAAAATAAGCAGCTTTCAATTCACCTTTGACTTCCATTTAACTTACTGATTATAATACTTGATCAATTTCAATGCCAATATTACGTCTCTTATAGGTAAAATTGCTCTTACCTCCCATCCTTTAACTTCTTTACTTTACCTACGTTTGTAAATTGCAATCAATATCTACAACTACACACTTGCCATTTCTCATTTTGCAAGCAATCTTACCATGATACCTACACTTCATTATGCATTACAAAATATTAACCCTGTCACTTTTTATTAAACAACAATTAATGAATGTTTAGAACAGTTTTGAATCAGATCAGATGAGTACTACCTCTCTTCTCTGCCAATACGCATAATAAACAACATTAGTTTTGTTGGTCTCAGTAATTCAATAAATCCATACCCCTCAAATGTACAGATTTTCACAGAATGTCAGATTTTTTGTCTCATATTTTTGGTCTGTTCTTCATAAAATTTGTGGTTTTCTGGCAAATCAATGAGGACTGAATTCACTATATAATGACATATATTTCAGTTTCAGACTTTACAACCCTCAGAAAATGCTTGCTAGCACAAATCCTGTTATTCTAGCAACTTTCTATGTTAATAAGAGCAATGTTCAAAATCTGTCCTTATTTTGGGGCTTTTGTCTCCCCCTCCTTTATTTTAGGCTTTGTCCAGATTTCTTGTACCAAGATTTTGAAAGGTATGATAGGGCCTTTTTTGTCAGTTGTAACTACAATACTTGGTGAAAGATATATTTTGACTTATTCAACATGTAGCATTAACTACACCTTCAAGGGCCCTGAGCAAACATTCCTTTCAACAGTCAATTTCATGACAGAAAAACAGAAATAAAACAACAAATTGTAACATTTTCTTTGTTGAACATTACCATGGAAAATAACATAATCCTTCAATAGAAAACAGAAGGATTCAGCATCACTTTCCAGCATTTGTATGTAGCTGTAAATGCTGTGAGACCACTGCTGGTATGTGACTGCACTGAATTTGATAAGATATTTGGGTTGGATAGTTCTAGTATTTTTTTCCATGCATTATATTACAGTTTGTTTCTTTTTAAGGTCTGTTTTACCTTACAGTTTTCTTCATTGAGTTTTAAAAGAACTTGGCTAGAATTTGGCTAGGGTCAGTTAGAAAAAAAACCTTGTCATTCAATAACTGAAAAGGAATTAAATCTGGTTAATTAGTTGGAAGTAGGATTCCTTATTTCGTGCATTTAGTTGCATTCTTATTTATCTGTAGGTGCTGCAAGACTACTGCTGGTGCATGACCACATTGGTTGCATTAAATTTGTGTGCTGTTAAACTTGGTGGCTTTTTGAGCTGCCCACCCCTACAGTAAATTTGACTTTGTAAGCTCCGCCGAGTCACACTTCACACGCTCATACCACTAGCCACTGAAAGATCAAACTGGGAAGGCCCTGCTCATAAATTCTTAAATTTTGAGTTGGGTGTTATTTCAAATCATGCCTTTTACGTAGTGCATGCTGCGATATTCAAAGTGCTAATTCCTTATTTTCATCCTACTTTTAAAATCTGTAACATTTGTAGCAAGTTTATGAATCATTGGAAAGCCTAGTTGCTGCTTCTCTGCAATCAGTTTAGGGTTAGTGATTTTGTTATTTCTCCTTTTAAAAGAAGGAACAGTGTGACATTATTTTCTAGCCTTGCTACAGATTACAGATCACTAGAAATCCTTACAATGTCTTATTAGGTTCCAGTTTGGAATTAATGCTACTGTCTTATTCTTGGTGACATAGGTAACTGAGGGCTATTGCTTTCTGCTGGTCCCTGACTGGACAATGTTTTTGATACTTCACTGAGTGGATTGGCTGCAGTTACAGTGAGAAAATTGTCGGGGTTTTTGTTCAGTTTGCCTTTCTGTTGCCTCTACCGGCTGTAGGTTCTCTGCAGTATATCTACCAAGAGAAGATTATAGTAATTTTACTAGATCCAATAATATCAGGGCTAATGCTACTTCTCAGAAAGCACCTTTTGCTTCTTGTCAGAAAAGAAGCAAAGGATCATTGATTCCTAGCTACATGCAACTGTGTTGAGACCAGCATTATCTCCACTACCATACAAATCCGACTTCCAATAATCAACTCCATACCTCGCAGGAGATGGTCTCTCTTCAGCCCAGATTAGTAAGCACCTAGAACCATGGGTTTACACTTTTTAACCATCTGTGTAGCCAGACTAGTTGAAATAGCCATCCTGATACAATATGGCAATGGTCTCACATTTACTGTCAACCAACTATCACTTATGAGAGAGAAAGATGTAGTTAAATAATGTTTTTGTATGCAAAACTCTTGTACAAAGCCATGACAAAAAAAAACATGCAGCTTTTCAGAAGAACACAAGACCACAGTAAACAAATCACACACACACAGCTCATACCAAATACATAGACCTATATATGCTAAGGCTGTTAAAAGTAACTTATCTAAACCACAAAGGCCTCCTATACATAAGCTAAGAAACAAGTACCCACAGTGACCTCGCAAACACACAACACAGGCAGCACCGATGAAACAGTCATCCTAAGAGTTACACCGACTCAATTCAATAACCCATCAGGTAAACCCCTACACATTCCTAAACCCTAGTCATAAGCGATTCTATAGTGAGATACGCCAATGCAATACTCACCAGGCTATGCAAGTAGAGGGTCATGGCCGGTTGCCTGTCAGGTGCCTGGATTTGCCGTATCATGCATGCACGCACTCAGGTTCTTGCACCACATGTACACATATGATACTGTCATAGTATAAACAGGTGTAAATAGCTTGAGTTTTGCCACACTGGACTACATAAAGCAATATATGATAGAGCTCATTGAATATGTGTTTTAGGCAGGTATGATCCTTGCCTTGAACGGCATTTTACCTTCATCAAGAATGATGCCACAATACAAACAAAATATTATTGACTTTGATGACTGGTTTATCCTCTGGTGTCATTCTAAGGGTGTACAATATATATCAACTTGGAAGGAGATTGTAGACAATCTTAACTGTTTGCAAAGATGTCCTGCAACTTTCCCCCAAAGACTTTTGCATATTAGTTAAATTCTTACCCACCCCTTTAGTGCCTTTTTTGGTAAAATCAATCTTCTAAAGTGTCCACTGTAAGAAAACAGATTCTGGATAACATAAAGGTATTGCTGCTCAGTGTAGCAGCCTTAAAAAATCCTCTCCCTTAAAGCACTCCTTACCCTGGAAAACATTGATAAATGTATCATCCCAGAGAACAGGTTCAAAACCAATGAGAGCAGTCCATCAGTGTATTTCAATGCCTACCACACATTCAGGGCCACATCATTAGATGAAGGCACTAAAAAAGGTAGTGTCTTTATAGTCTTAAAAAAGACATTTCCCTCCATGCTCTTAGATAAATGGTGACCAGGAACTCTGCCACAGCCACCTTTGTGCCACAGCCACCTTTGTATTGGCAACACTCTGTATCATATCATAGCAAAATATAGGACCTACTCTGTGTCCCTGTCAGCCTGTGCCTCCTACCCTAGCAATATGGAGTCTCTCTGCATTATGCCAAAATTCATTCTCCTAGGAGACTAAAAAGTACCCTTCTTTTAACTAGGAGATTTAAACATCCTCAAACACATGTGCAAGAAATTTTTCAACTTCATCAATACAAACTCTCTGGACCCATTAGTCTGCATCCCAACAAAGGGGAAACGAATCCTGGACTTGGTTGTTACCAATATGGAGCAGCTTTTCTCCCCACCAGTTGTAACTTCCTCCTTGGTCAAATCAAACCACAAATAATTAAGACTGAAGCCAGAAGCATCTTCTTTTTTTTTTTTTTAATATTTTTATTCATTTCCAAAAACAAGAAAACATGAATGCAGGTTATTTATGACAATGAAGTATTTACAAATTATTTAAAAAGGTAGGCGATACTGCTGACACCATATTCATGAATTGCTTAAAAGTTGGAGAAGCTTTGGATTTCCAGTTTGATGTAATGTTCTTCCTTGCAATAGCTAGGAGAGTCCATAAGATTACATATTTTGTTCTTGGCACACAGTCGGGTACATGTGCATTAAACAAAATAATAGATTTGGAAATCTGGAATTTATCATTGAATACCATTTGCAGAAAATAATTTATTTTATCCCAATATGGTTTAATCAAATGGCATTCGTAGAACATATGTTGCCAGTCTGCTTTTATTGATAAATCACATCTCCAGCAGCCAATATTTTTCTTAAACATAAGTTCCATTTTATGAGGGGTTACATAAGATCTGTGTATGAATTGCCATGTAAAAGTCTCCAATGTAATGAAAGTGATGTCTGCTTTGGAGAGAGAAGAATTAGTTATTTATCTCTGTCATTTAGCACATGTCCATTAACTGATCTATAATAATTCCATATTTTGTCATTATTATGCATTTTTTTTTGTTTGTTTTATAAATAGATGATAAGTATCCCTTTCCAGTAATGGGTTGATTCATTAGTAATATTATATGTTCTATAAGGTTAGGAACATTTTGTCTTATTGATGGTTGCATTGTTTCTTGTTTGCTTAATATATACTGTCTTAATTCTTGTACATGTAACCACGAACTATCTTCCATATTTAATTTTTGTTTAATCTGGTCTATTGTCAGAGGTTTTCCAGAGTTTAGCAATTGATGCCAATATATTAATCCCTTTTCTTTAAGCATATTGACTACTTCCATATTAAATGTTATTATATTACCTAGTGTGTACGCTACTGGATATAAAATAAATTACCATGCTTTAATATCAGGATTGCTATTAATAAGATTTTGGAAAATTTTTAATGTATAAGTAATGTATTTGGAACTTATATTTTTATTCTTATGTATCATCATATATTCCTTCATCAGCCATAGAAAATTGTTTGGTATGAAATCTGTATATTTATTTGCTACTACAAATCCTGATTTTAACCAGATTCTCTCATGAACTAGCTTCCATTTTGATGTATATTTTGTATTTAGCCATAATGATATTGTTTTAATAATGGATGAATGCAAATATATTTCTATGTCTGGTAAACCTATGCCACCTATATCCCAATCATCTAGATGATACTTCATAGCTATCCTTGGTTTTTTGGATACCATAGGAATCTTACCATTAAATAATTTAATTGTTTTAGGTGTGATTTAGCTGGTGGCAAAGAACAAGCTTGTATGACATAAAGAATTTTTGGAAATATGATCATTTTAATTATATAAAGCCTTTCTTCCATTGAAAAGAAGAATTTATTCCATCTTTGTATTAGATTTTTAATATTATTTAAGGTCTCTTTATAATTTGTTTCAATTGTAGTCTCTAGGTTGTTAGTTATTATAATTCCCAAGTATTTAATTATATTATCGGTAGAGATATATTTATGGTATTTTTTATTTAGATCTTTTTATTAGTATTTATAAGCAATACATTTGTTTTGTTCTCATTAAATTTAAGACTTGAAATGTTTTGAAAGTTTTGAATTGAGTCCCATAATGCTTTGAAACTGCTATTATTATTTTTTAAGGTAATTAAAATATCATCAGCAAAAAGTTGAATTTTAAGCTCTAGGCTGTTGTCTAGTTGTATTCCTTCAATATTTTTATCCATAAGTATATTATTTGCTAAGGGTTCAATGACTAGCGCAAACAATAACGGAGAAAGAGGGCAGCCTTGTTTTGTGCCCTTAGTTATTTTAATAGATTTAGACAGACAGGATCCCAGTTTTATATAAGCCAATGATTTTTCATATAATGATTTTATTAACAAAGTGAAGTTGTTTGAGAAGCCATATTCTTCTAAAACTAACCACAGATAATCCCAGTTCACTGAATCAAATGCGCTATTTATGTCTAAGCTAATAACATTCATTTTGTTTTTTGTGACATTTATATAATCAGTTAAGGAAATAATTCTTTTAATGTTGTCATAAGTGTTCCTATCTTTTATAAAACCTGTTTGATCCTCCTCTATCAAAAGTGGTAGTAATTGTTTTATTCGAGCAGCATGTATTGCCATAAACATTTTATAATCTATATTAAGAAGTGAAATGGGTCTGTATGATGAACATTCACTGGGATCTTTATTCTGTTTCAGAACTGGTGATATTAATGTGTACTGCCAAGAAGGAGGAATGTCTTTATCATTTTTAACTGATGTAAATACATTCAATAACAACAGCAAAGCCTCATTTGATAGTAATCTAAACATTTCTGGGGTGATATTATATATACCTGGAGCTTTGTTTAATTTTAGCTTATTTACTTCAGCTTTAAGTTCTGTCATTGTTATTTGTTTATCTATTAGTTGTACCTGCTCCTCTAATAACCTAACTTTAACATTGTTTTTGAGAAAAGCTTTCAATGCTGAATGTGTTTCTGTTTTCTCATTTTGATTATTAAGTTTATGAAAAAATAGCCTAAAAGCTTCTAGTATTCCTTCTAAATCAGATACTTTCTTTTTGGTTTCTATATTATGTATTTCCTTGATTTGATTTGTTTTAATAATCTTTTTAGTCCTATTTGCTATTCTTCATTGGTTTTAGGGTTCATTGAATAGTAACATAGGTTCATTTGTTTTAAGCTGATCATTGTTTTGTGGTGTAGCATCTCTGAATATTTTTTATTAGTATCTTCTAGTTCTTTTATTAAGTTGGTGTTTCCATTTTGAATACCAAGCTTTAAATTATCTACTTTTGACTGTAATTCCATTAATTCCTTATTCCACTGTTTTTGTTTATTTTTATACCATCCCACCGCTCTTCCATATAGGTATGCTTTCAATGCATCCCATATATATATTTCAGATACATCTTTTGTAAGATTGATATCTAGGAATGTTTGTGTCTCTTTAATATAAAATTCCTTAAAATCTTTGAGATTTGTTATGTAAGATGGTATTCTTGTTACTGATATCCTTCTCTTGAAACATAAGTCTATCTCAAACGTTATGGTGTTATGGTCCGAAAATGGACATGAAATTGTCTTGACTTTATTTAATTTAGAGGTTAAATCCTTTGTTATGTACACTCTATCTATTCTAGAGTATGTATTATGTCTATGGGAAAAATGTGTAAAGAATAGTGAATCCGGGATAGCATACTCATTTATGTCAACTATATTAAAAGTTTCAACAAACTCAGATAACAACTTTGTTAAAGGTGATCTCTTACATGTAGTTTTAGTATTTGTGTCAGTTTCTTTTATAATGCAATTGAAATCTTCAGCTATGATTAAATTGCCTTTGGTATATTGTACAATGTCTTCTAAGTGTTGTTTGGCCACTCTAACACCTAGTCCTGGTATCCAATAAATATTCACTAATGTATATATCATTTCATTGATAGATATTGTCACTAGACAAAACATTCCTGAGTTGTCATGGAACGTGTTTATGATTTTAGGCATTAAAGTAGTGTTTTTCCACAAAATTGCTACTCCCCTTCGCTTCTGATTATAGGTGGAACTTACTAGTATTGTATATTTTTTATTGTTTATTTTATTTATGTCTTCTTGTGTAAGGTGTGTTTCCTGTAAAAATACTAGTTGCACTTCACATAGCTTTAAATATCTATAAAGACTTCCCCTTTTGCAGCTATTATTTAAACCATTTGCATTAAGAGATATACATTTTGCAATTGGATTTATATTAGCTTTGCTTTTATCCATATTCATATACTCGTAACAATGTGTAGATGTGTGTACATGAAGAGAATGACTTGTTCTTTCTTCTTCCAACAGTATTACAATAGATTATAGACACCCAATAAAAGTAAATTACAAGATCATAACTGAGAACAATATAAGATAAACAACCACCAAACCCCTCCATGAGAAAAAACATCTCATCCTTGAATGATCTAATCATTCAAGCGATCTCTAAGTCTGCATTTCAGCATCCTCCCCGGCCCGCCATATGGTAGTTTTATAATGAAAAGTATCTTATATATCTTTTAAGTATACATGTATCTGTCTTTACAGATTACTTAAATACAGTCTTTATTTATTTTTAATATTTTATAAAACACTAAGGCAACACAAATATACATAGATTTAATACTTAATTATTTGGTTTTGTTTAAATTGTAAAGGAAAATCTTTTATTTTAATATATCTTTTGTGTAGCAATAACGGTTATGCATCTTAAAAATAATATGCTTGCTGTCTATCTCCCTTATAGTGTGAGTGGCATTCATAGGTATCAAATTTATTGTAATGGTCTACCTATACATATATATATATATATATATATATATATATATATGTATATATATATATATATATATATATATATATATATAGATAGATAGATATATATATTTATATATATATTTATATATATATATATATATATATATATATATATATATGTATATATATATATATTTATACAGATATATATATATATATATACATATATATATACATATACATACATACATATACACACACACATATATATACACACATACATACATACACACATATATGCATACATACATAAAAAAAAAAAATGTTAAGCATTATATGCATCAGTTAACCATGCCTCAAGTTGATTAAATCAGAAAGTATCCGTAACAATGAATATAACGTTACATTTATATTGTCATTTATCAGTAATCTTATAGTTTTCTTTTAATTCAAAAAGTCATATTTTAGTGGTATGAATGCTACTAATTTGTTTTTGGCATTGGTATTATATAGTTTAAGACTATATTTCTTAGCAATTCCTATATATTTATTAGTGCCACTGGCATATTTCATCGCTAGTGTACCACATATGTCATATGTCAAATAGCAACTCATACTCCTTATGATATTACAGGATTTATCTGCAGCGTTATAACTGTAAGGTTGGAAAATATGAGAAGCAAAGTAGGCTTTAAATATGCTATAACACAATTGTTTGGTACTTATTACTGTCAACTCTTCTACATACACAGGAAAAGATAACCTTATATGACCATCAACCATTTTCCTTCATTTTTCTCTTCATCCTTCTATTCTCCATTTTTAATAAATATTTGTTTCTATTGTGGCTTCTTTGAATTTAGTGAGGGTACTCCATATCATATTATAGATAATATACAATGTTCAAACAGAGAACATGCCCAATATAGAGACATATTCTCAACTCAAGTGGTCTACACCATATATTTATAACACTGCAGTCAGAAATATACTAATGAATATGCAATAACTAGCAGCTTTGCAGCATGTGTGTGTCTCTAACAAGTACATACCTATAGGATATTAAAAAGAATAGATAGCACGCTCTTGTTTCATAATTAACAAATGCACACAGCCTGGTATTTACTTTCATAGACAGAAATTAGACCTGTTACTTATATGCATATCAGGTACCAACAGCAATATGTTAGTAAATGCCTATGCTATTTAAATCATATTTTAATGCTGATTGATATGAGATGTAGCTGACAATGGCTTTAGCGTTTGTGATGTTATATAATATATATTTAGTATTATAAGTAAAAGTATGTTGCATGTCTATTTGCAATCTAAGGTTCAAGGCTGATCAATTTAGACATGCAAGACAATCTCTTTAGCCTTGGTTATATAATGGGAGTTACTGTGTCTCTACACAACCATTCATTTTCAGTGAGGATGTTCAATATTAATATAACTTGCCTTTAATCAGAGTATCTTGATAATTAAACAGCAACTCCTTTTTACCCTTAAAATGCCTAATAACACATAGCTACATTCATGAACCTTAATTGACTTACTATCCTTAAGGTTGAGTACACTAGCTGCAGTGTGTTTACAAATATGTTATATAGTTCCAGTCAAGGACTTAAATATATTAAATTTTTATAAAATTAAGTTAAATTATAGTAATTTACGTGGGTGATCTTATCAGAAAAGATTATAGCAAAGTCTGTATGTGTTAACTATTCATACAGTTTCTTCCAAGAGATATACTTCTTTTTAAGCTTTGTGTGCTGTTTATGTGTACAATTCAAAATGAATAACAAATATTAAAATATAATAAAACGTCATGTATGTGTTGTTACCTTCTAAATTCATTAGGTACTTCAGTGTACTTTTAATATTCGTTAAAACTGTTTGCCATCTCATAAATAGTGTGCTGGTTACTTTAAGTAGCTTAGGAGCTGACACCACACCCATACTGTCTTGTTTTAGTGCTGACATCACTCATGACTGTTTACTTTCATTTTGTGCTGTTAGAAGGTTTAATACACTGTAATGGATTCTAACTGAAGAACCTTCATTCAGGGGTGGTAAAATAAGAGTTCCCAGCTCGTGACCATGGCGGGAAGACAAAAACAAAGTAAGTGAAGTTGTTAGGGCTTTTTTTAAACTGAACACCAGCTCTTTGATTAGTTTTCTTAACATTAAGGGCAGATATACAAGCCAAACATTTGTTTTTTAGTCAAAAAGGCACTTTTAGCATCAAAGAATAGATAATTACTTTTCATGGCACTTTTTGACAGTTATTACTATCAGTTTTTATATATTATTATGTGTATTATGTGTATTAAATACATCAGTTTAGATATTTCATGCAGCTTAGTGTAAATAATATAAAAAGGAATCATGCTCATTTAAACACACCACATTAATATGTCAGTGTAAATACATCATATTCTATACTAGCAGTAAAAGGCAGATAATTTATAAATGAACTATCTAAACATCATTTAGAGTTAGAAAAGTCATGACTGTAAGTATTTACACTGTAATAGAGAAAGATATGTTACCTTGCTTTCTTTAGGGTTGTTTCCTTTAGTTATAAAATGTCCTGCTTATCTTGTATTTATATTGTTTCAAAGACTGACACATGTGTAAAGCATGAATGCTTTCAAAGAACTTTTTTGCCTTACAGAGCAAATAGAAGACAATAATGTTTGTGTTTTTCATATGTCTTTTATCGTTTCTTCTTCTTCTTGTCAGCAGTTCTCCATTCATTTTTTTCTAAGTGATGTTTAACCCCAAATTGGGAGAAATCCATTTATTCCACATTATCCAAGGTTTTATTAGCTGAAAGATAAGAAACTGTTGCTTGCAGAGTGTCAAAAGTTTTAGGACCTTCAGTAAAAAATATTTTTATTCTTGCAAGGAACAGCAAGTGGACTTTAAGTTGTCTTTTTTTCAATTCCTTTATCAGAGGGAGACATTCTTTTCTTGCAGTTATAACTCCAGCAGAATAATCATTATCAAATCTGATTATGTTGTCTTTGTATTTAACTGGAGAAGTTGACCATGCTGTTTTTAAAATAAGTTCCTTGTCCTGTGATGAAAAAAACTTTACTATTATTGATCTCAGGTGATTTTTTGATTTGATGGTTGATGAAGCAGCTCTTAAGTATCTGTGGGCTCTTTCAATTCCATAAGAAAGAGCTTCAGGAAATTTTAAAACTTCTGGTAACCAGGTAGTAAGGAAAGTCACCATGTTATCTCCCTCTGTTTTCTCTGGTAGCCCATAGATGCAAAGGTTATTTCGTCTGGACCTGTTCTCTAGATCCTCTATTTTATTTTGTAATGAAGCATTTTGTTGTGATAAAAAATGTAGCTGAAGATCTTGTTCTGAGAGTCTGCCCTCAGTATCATTTAAGGATCTCTCTATGTCAGCTATTTGAGACTTCTGTTGCGTCATTATTTCTTGTAGTTGCTGTATTTGTTTTGTAGATCTCTCCTCAAAAGTGTCCAGTTTGGTATTCATGTTGTCAAATTTCACTGACAAGTCTTGTATAGCATTTAATAAAGACTGTATCTCCTTTTTCATCATCTGGTCCTGTGTGGTATGCTTAGAAAAGCTCATTTTCAGTAGATTCAGATACCTTCCGTCTTGTTTTTGACGGGAAAAATAATGTTTAAAGCCAAATTTTTTGCACTGTAGACTTCTAGTGATATTAGTAGAAGTAATTCAACAAAATAGGTTTGTCTACAATATCTAGTTTTTAAAAATTCCTGTCAGAAATATCTTTTGAGTGCAGAGCTGATAAAAGATGCTGCCAACCAGTCTACATCCTAGCCACGCCCCTGCCAGAAGCATCTTCTGATACCCTAGTATCCAGAGATTATGCCATGGCCAGTCTACTAAAAATTGACTCTATTGCTTTTGCAGAATCCTTTACCGCCAAATTCTATGCACATGTAATAAGTTGTAATTGATGCATTTTTTTCCCATCAGAAGAACTGTAAAACAGACAGGCTCTATAATAAAATAAAATTCAACTTTCAAGATAACAAAACTCTTGTTAACTTTGCAAGGAACTCCAGTACCTGGTCAAATCAGCCAAAACCAGAAATAAAGTAAACGTAGTTACAGGTGAAGGAAGACATTCCCCTGGATTCACGAATCCTCCGTGTAAGACTAAATAAGTCTTACTCTTAGGCTGCAGTTGAAAGGTATGACGTCAGCATTCCATGAGTATTCATGAGGGCATGCTGACTCCACTCCAAGTCTAAAATGGAATGTGCAGGAAAGCAGGGGGCATGTCCGACTGCCGAGCAGTCCAAAGGTCCACGCCCCTGTAAGTGTCTGAATTGTAAAATGTCAACACACAAGAGCGAGTCCGCTCAAATGTCCACGTAGCCAACACCACACTCCCTGACATTGTAAACCCCCAGCACAGTTATAAAATGTAAAACATCATTTTTTTTTTGTAATTCCCGATATAGCTGCCCGTATTTGCGCGTGTGTGCCTGGGTGTACCCATTGCTTAGCTACAGTTAGCAATCTCGACATGGAAGAGCATAATAAGGAATGTTTATGCAAATTACACCAAATAGCAATAGCATAGTGGTAGAGCCTTCGCACAAAGAGGAGGCATTCATGGTTCGAGTCCCACCACTCCCCTTCCTATTTTATGTTTGAAATTAGCATATGAAAAATACCCGACATATATGATTAAAATTTTACTAAGCAGCATTGAAATGGCCTATGTATCAGTGAACAAAATGTATATTTATAAAGGATCCTGACATATAATTGCCCACAGTTAAGCAACGCTTTACCCAGTGCAATATAGTTGCCCGTAGTTAAGCAGCGCTTTAGCCAGCACAATAGAGGTGCCCGTAGTTAAGCAGTGCTTTACCCAGTGCAATAGAGGTGCCCATCGCTAAATAGTGCTTTACCCGGTGCAATCTGTTTGCGTGGAGGTGCGCAACGTGGAGCAACGTAGAGCAAAGTTGCCTAAACACAGCCACACCCCCTAGCCTGTCTGGACAGTAGTAAAATAAAAAGCAATGATAAGGTTCGAACCCGGGACACTGTGCACCATAATCAAAGTACTGAATCACTAAGCCATGACAGCTTAGGATAAACAGCCACTATTAGCATACATATACTTATAAATGGTAGATTAACCATTGCTAAGCAGGTCTGCAGGCAGCTGAGAATTTTCAAAAATGGCCATTTACAAAAAAGTGCGGGAAATGCAGCATATTTAAGCCCCATAGGCAGGAATACTCATGATAACTGATCATAGCTCCCATCTGCAGTTAGAATGGTTGGTGCTGGAGAGGGTACATGCTTTAGAGCACAACGCTGGGGCATCAAGGAGTCAAAATACATGGTTTGGCTCCTTGTCCACCATCATGAGTCAAGACTCCTGCAGGGCCAGTTCCAAGGGACGGAGTACAAAGCAGAGGCTTGGAACCGGTTAGCTCATGACCTCACCAGTGTCACAGGTGTTCCTCGGACTCGTGAGAAGGTCCTTCACCACCATGTAGACCTGAAGAGATGGAAGCAGGACCTACTGAACCAATGGATACAGGAGGCCCGTGGGATGCAAGATGCCCCACTACTGAGTAGGTAGCCATGGAATGCAGTATGTAAGACATGCTAATTTATTCTATATAATGGATAGGTATGTCTCAATATCCCTTCATTTACTTCACAGCTCCAGGTGTCCGTGCTGCGAATCAGCAAGCCTATGCAGATAGGCTGTGCCACCAGGAAGGTTAGTAATTATTATGCATGTATTGTTATATAAAATAGGTGAGAGAGCCTGAAAGAAAGTGTTGTAGCCCAATAATACAGCCATAAAATGCCCTGAATAATTCCTCTGTATGTACTGTTATATAAAATAAGTCAGAGAGCCAGAAAAAGAGTGTAGTAACCCATTAAGAAAGGTAAAATATGTCCAGAATAATATCTCTGCATGTACTGTCATATAAAATAAGTGAGCGAGCCTGAAAAAGAGTGTTCTAACCTATTAATAAAGGTGTAATATGTCTTGAATATGTCTTTCTTATGCACTGTAATATCAAATAAAGGAGAGAGCCTGTGGAAAAGTGTGTAATGTAATTAATAAAGGTATAAAACCTGGAGTGTGTCTGTGTCACTTACTTTGAAATGTTGTTGTACCCTTGCATTATACAAATAGTACAGTTTTAATACGTGTGGCAACCCACAGTTGGGCAGTCCCATCTAAAGTGGTTGATGGAAGTGCCAGTAGCTGTGAAGCATGTACAGTCCTCAACAGTCAGTTACTGGCTGGCATGCATAAGTAAATCTGGCACATGAGTAGCTTGTTAATTTGTTCCCCAGAAATGTGAGTATGCTACATAAAATGTAGGGTTCTGTACAAATTTAACTGAAAATGTAATGTGAACACATCCAGATATGTAGATAAAGAAATATAAATAAAATCAATAAATATGCAGCAGTAACATCTGCATCTTGGACAGTTAGTATGTCAGACATAGGTCAGGTATATAATGAACTAGCCAAACCCATTACACAACCGAATGCATGTTGGCAAGTGTAATAATACATGTAGTGGATATACATCTGCAGTCAATAGGAATGTAGTGTAGACTAAAAGTACTTATAAGATGTTAATTGAGGTTTCTTTCTACACCCTACTGTATGTGCATAAATAATGCAATTCCACACCTCAGTGGGTATGTGTAATCTCAAAACATTTGTTGGGACATATGTCCTATTGTTCTATAAATATCTGCATTTGCTTTGATGCATGTGCCCTATTCAAACACCACAATCATGGTGGCCTGTTGCCACCAATCATCCCTACATGCTGCTGGAATGTCCACTGTCATTCAATATATGCATGTGTTATACTTGCTGTTCAACTGTTGGAACCTTGGTGTATTGGGTTAATGGGAATATTACTGCATGCTGTTACAACTAATTTGGAATGCTGTTGTTTATGTTGTAATGAAACACACCAAATCACAGAACGTATGGGAAGGCTGGTCCCAGTGGACCCACCTGTCCCTCCTCAGCTGGTGAGTGCACCCGGCACCAGCAGGTCCAGTGCCCAGCCCGGGCTCCCCTCCTCCATTGGTCCTGTGCCACCTTTGGGTGGAAGCTCTGCAGGGGATGGGGCTCATCCCCCCGTGCAAGCATGGGTGGAGAAGGGCCACCTGTCACCCTTTGAAGGGTCTGGGTTGTGGTGTGTAGGGAGATCCAGCGTTCAGTCGCTGATCCCCTATGCCAGCTCGAGGCGAGAGTGGCGCGTCTCATGGGTGAGGCTTCCTGTCCTAAGCAGCCCCCAGCACAGCCACCCTCGGGGCTGTGAAGGTGCAGTGGTGACTGCCCATGGGTGGGGATCATGGGCTTGTGATTTCCAAACATCCATCCCCGTCAATTGTGTTCACCCACCCCATGTGTCATACACCGCCCCTGTATGTGTCTTGTTTGTCTTGTCTGTTTACCTCCCCAACCTACCTCCCCAAATATACCTACTTCCTCTACCTCACTTTCCACTCTCACCTGAACAAAATAAAAAAGGGGGCAATCTGTACCCACAAAAAAATTACGCCCCATACATAGCTGTCCATTTCGCACACATGTCCGCTGGACATGTAAACTGATAATTATAATTGGCAGCACAACATACTTTGTTGTCCTCACCCCTCTCCCAGGGGTGGAAGGTTTCAAATTTCACTCCAAATTTATTGCATATGCACAACTGTTGCTGGTAAAGAAATGGGCAGTTATGGACCTTCCCTACATCCGTCCTGCACATCCCGAGCTTGTTTTCCTACTGTCTTTCCCTCTTTGTGCCCTCTTTTTCACCACTTTCCTATCTCCCCATTTTTTTTTCTTTCAAAGAAATTAGCACGAGGTTAGCAGGAGTAAGCAGTTCTAAGCTGTAGTTAGCGGGTTTGAGCAAGTGTACGCATGTGTGCGCTTATCTAAGCATTGCTAAGCATCACGCAAACCCGCTTACAACTGCTTAAAAGTGCCTTAGTCACTCTGTATGTCAGGGCCCTTGTTCTGCTCAGCAGCAAAATAAAACACCTCTGTCAGTCTCGAACCCTAGACCTTAGACACATTAGACTGCATGAAGTACCACTAAGCCACAGCAGATATACAATAGCTTGGTGCTGAAATAAATATATCATGCATTACAATGAGTGAATGTAAAGGAAAAATAGGAAAGCCATAACACAAAGCTTGTTCTGTGGATCTTTACCAGCAATTGTTGTGGAATTGCATTACATAAGTGTGATATGAGAAGCAGCCATTCTAGCAGCAAATAATGTTACAGAGGCACTTTACAACCCCCACACAGTATCATAGCAGGACAAACACTTGCATATCTGATTAGGGCAGAGGCCATACTTCCTAACTGTGACTACTTTTCAGGGATGTCCCTGATTTTGAAACATATTTTAGCTGTGTCCCTCTGAATCCCTCTGAAAATACTGACATCAGTCAGAAAGGTGGGGTATTACACAATGAATACTAACAATAATAACAGTAGACACCGCTTGTACTTCATAAAAGGTGTACTAATCCATATGCACTGCTTCACTCATCTACACTTACTGTCTCTATTATGTGTAAGGTGTACCATACTTTTAACTACCTATCCCTGACTCCATGCAAAGATGTATCTGAGTGTTTCATAGTCCTGTTAGAGGCACAAACACACAGGCATATCAGCTATTTTGCTGTTACACACTCTGCAAATAGCTTTGGTAGGACTTCCACAAGCATACCCTTATGTGGAGTACAACACAGAAATACCAAAGGATGTAGTCATGTACTGGTAGCAACTGACTGTAACAATGCCATTGTACCAGTGCTGAAAACACCTGTGGGTTGCACAGACAAAGAATAACAGTGTAACATCTGGCTACCACCTGGATAGGTTCACAGTTGGGAACTATGCAGACAGACCACCTGCCTTGATAAACTAACAGGTACACACCAATCCTTTAAGTCCAGTAAGATAACATTCACACAATAATACATAATGCTCTCTGTATGTCAGCAGCCCCCCTCCACAATTAAAATATATGTGTGTGTGTTTAGGGTCTACCAAGGATGTAGATAGGCATACTCAGTACTGGAATTGTCCAATTTTCCTGAGAACCCTGTGCTAATGTCAACAATAAAAAACACAAACCCTGCAGAAGTGAGTACATTAATATTCACAGTATAACAGTTCACAAACAGTTCATGTGCCAAAAGAATACTTCTCAATAACTATGTTTGTATGGCAGTTACTTATATGAGTAGAAAAGAAACTACATAGTCACATATATCTTGTGTAAGTATTTGTAGGGGTGAGTTAAACTCTACACTGATAGCTCTGTACTGGAAGTGGCAACAGTCAGGTCTGAGTACAACATGTACATCACTGTCTACACCTCTAGCTTCAGATGTAAGAAGTATACCAACCTTCTGACTTACACAACAGTGTCCACAGCAAACACGCATGGGCCCCACTCTAGAAATCTGAAAGGGCTACGCCTTCATACCTTATCAATTTATAGCATTGGGCTGCTACGACAATGAGTACTGCAATTACCACACAGCAGGCTGTATGCATTTACCAAATGCTGGGCACCAAATGATGCAGAGGGCATCACATGCACATGCACAGATACCTATAAAAGCAGACTGTACTTGCTATCCCCACATGCAATCATTACATTGCACGTGTCAGAGACTATATAACTCCTGGAGAGTAGTGAGAAAAAATTATTACTTAATAAAAAAATATTTAATTAAGTAAAAAATATATATACTTAATTGCTAACCAAAAATATTAATTAATAAAAAAAATACTTAATTAATAACCAAAAATAAAAATTAAATAAAAAAAAACTTTACTTAATTAATAAAAATAAATAAATAAATAAAAAGTTGTCAAAGCATACACAGACGGACCTGAAAATGACAAACAGGTATGTAAGAGATATGTAGTTACCGGCAAGTCGTAGATGTATATGAATAGTACTGTACATACTCTGAAACATGCATATGTAGCAGCAGTAGGTATGTATGCACTGATGCCATGCATAACTACTGCCATGGACAAATTAGTGTGTAGCTGTGTGCAGTGGGACATAACTGTGACATATGTAGCTCAGCATTATATGTCAAACATCTGATCATGTTATCTATGTTATGTACAGTACTGTGTATAATGGCAGTTTGGGGGAGTAGTGCAAACACCTATATAAACTTGAATGTGACAGAGTAAGACATGCATGATAGTCATATAATGTGTAACTTAGCATTGGCAAATGCTGTACCAGGCTAGTATAGTAATGTAGCATTTGCAGATATATATACTCCCTGTAATATTACTGTATGCAAACATGTGACAACTGTCCATGTTGTAGCAAGGCCCAACAGGTCATCCATGAGGTGTATGGACTTACAACAGTGTGGACCTTGTGTGTGTATGGCAGACACATATGGAGAGATATTTATGTGTCCGATATATTAGCATCTTAACATGTGCATAGAGCAAGGGACATACTGCAAATGTTTGTGAAGGGTGGACATTTATATGTTGGTGCAGGTTGTTATGTGCATATTTATATGTAGGTTGTAGTGTGTTGCAAACAAGACAGCATACAGTGCTGGCATATGACATGTGATGTTTAAACTCTGTGGGTATGATTTGTTAGGTTTTTAGTCTTCCAGACAGGGGGTCCTGCTAAAGATACATGGGCTTAGAATACCTTCCATGCATTCTGCACAAGACTGTGCAATATTATTACATAACTGTATCCCTCTCAACCTTGGCATAATTGATATACCCACCATGAAAGGTGGACTGTATATGTGCCTATATGTATAGCTATATGTACACCAATGGATGTTTATATGTACGCTCAAGCTCAATGTTGTAAATGTATTGCCATCCCTTTTATTAAAAACCCTGTACCCATAAACTACCACATAGGTGGTAGTCTACTCAACACCAAAAGTGTGATAAGAGACCACGAGACACACGTGGACATTAGTGTCCCTTTTGATAATCACAGTGCCACACTAGTCGTGAAAACTGTGTACGGTCCACATGTCATCAGAAAAGGTGTGTCATACATGGAAAAAGAGGTCAGTGTTCCACTGTACTCATCAGTCATAAAACCCATCATAGAGTACAATGGCCCTGTTGGTATGTACCTCAGAAGACATCTACAGCAACTGTAGATGCCAGACACTTACCTCACAAAGAGTATTACCAGACTCAAACAGATGCCCTATGCAGACTGTCTTACAAAACCACAGCTACACTGTGTCGCATACTGCCTACCCAGAGGCAACCTCTGCCTAACATACAAAGCTATGCCAAACCCACAGGTGTTGGACATGCTCCATATAAACAGATTAAAATCCATACAAGCTACACACTGTACTGATCTAAACCATGTAATGTCAAAAAGCAGAACATGCTGGAGTGGTACATTATCATCTCAGACACATACCATACTCTGGAACTAACTACCTATCAATAGCAAATAAAGGTCCTCATTTGCAGTTGTCATGAATAATCATGATGATTGGATGCAAGATAGGAAATACAACCCGGGAATCACCTCTGTGGCTCTGCATGACAGGGGCACATGAACCTAAATCACATGGGTGTTGAAGGGCAGGGTACCATATGGCTAGGCTTCCATAGGCCCTACAGCTAATAGCCTATTAGCTACCCAGGACTCGATACACACACACATGTACTTGTTGCATTACTTGCTATGTGAGGTTGACTGAGTGCGATGGTGAATGTGTAGGTGAATGTGTCAAAGTTGTGTATATGTATGATAGCCTAGTGGGAAACTGTTTACATCATGGCATGTAGTGTTGTAGCTCTGATCCCAGCAAAAGATATGTATGCTATTGCTAGGCAGGAAAAGCAGTATGGCATACGGTGTGACGTAGTCCCATGGTGTTGACTGGAGTGTGCCATTGTAGGCTAAAGCAGTACATGTATGCTTATTGATTGTTAACACTAGTGAATACAAATCCCGTATGAACTGTAGTACTACCTGAAGCTGTAGGCCTAAACAGCACAGTATGGTGTATATCCACATTGCTTGGAAATACTGTTTTGTTTGCTACCTGTAGTCCTCACACATTACATACCTCAGGAATGAGGATTTGTAAGTGCTGACACACAGTACTGTATGGTACACAGGTAAAACTCATCTGGGTTGCCATACCTTTGTGACTTGTAGGTATGTCTGATGTGTGTGTGGGTATGCCTGTAACATGGCCTCGGTGGTATGTGTGTCACAGGATATAAGTGCATATTTAGCAACATGTATAGTGTAGTACAGCAGTATGCCACCTATATTGATGAATGTGCACATATGTTACTTAGGGGTTTGCTATCAACAAGTAGCGTGGTGTACTGGTAGTACTGTAACTGTACTTTACATTCATTTCAATGGATGACAAATGTCTGTATGCATTAGCTTCATATATACCTCCTGTGGCTAGGTGGTGCATTGTGTCACATACAGTGTGCCATGTATTGTTGTATAGTCTTACATACTGGTTTCACTTTGTTGCTGTGCAGAACATGGTTTGGTATATAGTATGTGCCAGGCACTGTCAGGCAGTTGTGGGCTGAGCAGTGATATGTGGTATTAAAAGTGTGTATAGGTTGCTATATATGGCATTTCATTGATGTCTGCACTTTAGAATGTTAAGTGTGCCACATGACTTGCTCACAATTATTGTTTTATTGTCTTCCAGGGACATGTCTCACAATCGAAAACCCGCATATTCCCCTGAAGAGGAGGAAGTCATCCTAGATGCCCTAATACAACATCACAACCTGCTGTTCTCCAGAACCAGCCAGGACCAGCATAGGCGCACTGCACTGTGGCAGGATGTTGTTCATCGGGTGAATAATGTAGGCATGCATAACCGGACTTATGAGCAGGTACACCATCATTGCAGTGATTTAATCAGACATGTCCGGCAGCATGCCTCCGATGTCCACAGACAACAGTTTGCCACAGGCGGTGGTGCAGCAACACATCCACCCCTCACCAGAGTGGAAGAGCTGCTCCTCAGCATGGTGGCTCCTGGCCAACCACTACAACAGACATGTGTCATCATGGAGGCCGGAGTCACCCAGCACGTCGACTCAGAGCGTGCAGGTAACATAGCATATCTGTAGACTACTGTTAGATTGATTGTTAGAACATGCATTTATCAGATATGTACTGTGTATTTAGAAGATGTGGAGCCTGGTGGCATGCATTACTGATAATTTGGTACATAATCTGTATGCCTGTGACTGTCACCTGTTGTACTACTGTAAAATTGTAAACTCACAGCAGCAATGCCATAGTTGTTGACACTGACAAACTCTCTCATATGCTTGTAGGTCCCTCTGGTGTGATAGCAAGACAGTAGACCCATGCTGGCGAGTGTTCTACATTTAATATAGCATATAACATGTGCATGTCATAGGAGAGTTGTAGGCCATATACACATGTAAAACACCTACACATAATGCATGCTCTGCATGTTCTCTGTGGGACTATGCACATCTCAGTAACATGAGTAGCTGCCTCAAACACATGTAATACACAGAGCATCCCAACCAATTGTGGTACACTGTAGTGGACATTGTATAGGCAGAGTCGATACACATGCACACAACATACACCACTTTGTCATATGCAGTAAGTGTTAATATGATACACATGGGGTATGTAGACACCTGCTGTAAGGTCAGACTCCAGTTTCTCAAATGTCATCAACTTAGCACACATACTATACCTGAGGGGTAGAGGTCTATCATGGGGCGGTGCGACACGCTTCAACACACAACACATTCATGTTAGGCAATGCTCCCTATTGAACACCTTACATACCCATGTAACAACTGGCTGTGAAATGGTTAATGTAGCCAAAGTGGTGCAGGTCAGGTACAGCAAGATAGTTGCCAGTGTGGCATACATTAGTGGCCTTGAGTGACCACATGATGCTGCCTGATGATGGCTCATGGTACTACACTACATCCAGTTACAGTAACTACAGTACTACACATAGCATTCATTGCTATACACCTGACAGTTGTGTGCATCCGGCCATGGTATGTATACCTATGAGTGATGGTGCACAGGACATTGAAAGCATTTTATACTTGCACAGCAATGTTGTGTCCATGTACACATTGTGTTCCAGGGTGAGGACAATCACTGAACAACACACATGCATCAAAGACATGTATTCTGTTATCAACAAGGACTCTCTACACTCACACTGCATGCTGTTGAGCAACACACATCCTGCATGCTGACACGTGTGATAGGACTCTTTGGCTTGTGATACTGTACTCCACCATCAACCACTAATGAGTATGTTCTGTATTGCTGTTGGTGTGTGTGTGTGTGTGTGTGTCAACTTAACTGAGTAGTGTATTTGTGTGCATGTGTGCATGTGTGCATGTGTTCATGTGTGCATGTGTGCATGTGTTCATGTGTTCATGTGTGCATGTGTGCATGTGTGCATGTGTTCATGTGTGCATGCGTGCATATGTGCATGTGTTCATGTGTGCATGTGTTCATGTGTTCATGTGTTCATGTGTGCATGTGTTCATGTGTGCATGTGTGCATGTGTGCTAACATCCTGTACAGATTGCAAAGTGTGTTTCCTGTCTTCCTCTCACAGGTGCTGAGGTTTTATTGGATGAGTGCAACAGGGAACCTGAAGACACTGCCACAAATAGTGGACATGATGATACATGTGTTGTGGCACAGGCAGGTTTGACAGGGTCTGTCGTTGGTCTGCCAATCGACAGTAAACAGCTCTCCACCCCATCTATGCGCACATTCATACTGCCAATACATCCCTCAACACCAATGGCCTTAGCTGAGGAACAGCATACAGTAGGCATTGACCAGGATAGTGTGGTATCTATGGCACATGCAACCCCTCACAGCAGCTATACCCAGACACCTGGAATGGTACCACATAGGCATATGCCCAGGGGTTCTCGTAGGAGCACTGCTGGTCATAATGCCCCTGGCAGACGTGCCCCCATGGGTCTCACAACCTCAGGTATGTTCCAGGCTGTAATGCAGGCACAGGCACGTATGGAACAGTACACCAGGCAAGGACTAAGGGTGCAGAGGGCTCATAACACTGCTATCAATGACAGTATCCGTGACCTTGCTGGTGCCATCCGTAATTACACCGAGGTCATTGATAGATGTTGGGGGGAGACAATAGATGTCCTCCGCAATGTAATGTCCATGTGCCAGGACAGTGCAGGATGGCTGAGACGTCGATGTGGATGTATGCCAGCAACATCATTAGCTGGCAGTCATCGTGGATGACACATAAGTCCCAGCTACTCCCTTAGTGGCAGTACCAGCCCCAGCAATGTTGGGGCTGGGCTGTCAATAGACCGTCCTAGATGACCACGTGCACGTGGCTCTGGCTAGTCCCAGCAGGGACATGTGTCCAGTCGACATCCCTCTGCCTCTGATGATAGTACCCAGTCTGGCTTAGTACCCGATACTGTCCATGGCACCTCTGCCAGGCACAGGTACTGTGTCCGTGGCCGGAGACAGTGATCTGTACAGTCTGGCAGGTAGAGTCTGTGGCTGTCCCTCAACCTCCCGTATTTGGCAGCCACAAGGTGGAACTGTGTGCATGCAGACACACACACATAAACCAAACACCTAGGGCTAACACATACACACACACATTACATCAACATTGACTCATGCTGTACTGTTGTCCCTCACACACACACACACACACACACACACACACACAAACACACACACACACACACACACATACATGTCGATTGGATGGGTCATTGTTGGGCTCTGACAAACCAACAACACACCCTGTGCATATGATGAAACTGTGCCACCTCCTGTCATCTGTGACATTGATGCAGGAACAGGCTAACATGGTGCTGATGCACAGGGTGACCTAATAGCTTTGTAGCAATGTTAGCATGTTGTCAACAGTAAAGTGTAATGATATCCTTGTAGGTATATCTGAGCAGGCATGATACATTAAAGCTATGCTTATCAATGTAGTATTGTTTACACAAGTGTTAATGCCAAAAATGTATTGTCCGCCCATGTGCCACTTGGCTGATGTGTGTGGTACTGGCAGCATGTGTTGATGAGTGGATGGTACGTGTGTGATGTGTGCAGTACAGATTTGCAGGTGTACATTTGTGAACATGGTGGAGGTGCACTATCTGCATGTGCGTGCATAGTGGACACATGGGAAGGGTGACATGCCCTGTATTACACAGTGTTAACACTTCATATTTCCTATTGGTGGCCAGTATGCATTTTACTACACATATGTTACAACTTGGGTACACATGTGTGTATGACATGGTTTGACACTATGCTGTGGGTGATACTGTTAATATCGGTCATTGGTTTGCATTCTGGTAGTATACATAACCTCAACCGCCTGACTTTAACCAATTGTTAGATGATGTCTTGACAACTGACACACAGATGTAGGCTACACAGTAGCATTTGAATCCTTCCGGTACTATACTATACCAGTAACCAGTGGTATTGACCACCACCCATTCCTGTGACCACTCCTGTTTGGCATGTAGCCATCCTAGGTACAAACAAACACGTTAGGGATATGTCCGTCCACATCTGGTAATGCATTCAGTGGCCTACAATGCATTCTCTGGATGAGACATTTATCCTTCACAAGGGTATCATACAGACAGATACTTGTTGACTAACCCATGCTGTAAAGCTATAAGCCAACTATAGCATAATCATCCACATTTACTAAACATAGTATACTGACAGCACCACATTGGTAGTAGCCCACAACATGTAGCAGGGGTACCGATGTGTACATATAGCCACATGTTATGTCATCTGTCCTTTGGTATTCACATTTCCAAAGGTATTCTGATGTCCCTCCGTGTATCACATCAGCAATAATGGGTCTGTATGCATATCCACGGAGTTGTTGTACACCTATAATGAATGCCCATTACTGGCAGACTGTGTTGTGTTTGAACATGTCTGAAATATACCCCAGGCATGAACCCTCACTCACACTATTCTATAGAAACGGTCATGGGTGTGTGTGACACAGATGACCTAGGCCACAGATCACTACAGTGGCTGGCCTTGTCACATACATACATACATATGTGACCTAAGGTCTGAGAAGCAGCAGCACAAACTGTCAATGGTAACAGATGTATTTGTGTAGAAAGCAGGCTTCACACCTATGAACTAATTGAGGTCACATGTACATATATGTATTTGCCACACAGATACCAACTGAGGTCACATGTACATATATGTATTTGCCACACAGATTACCTGAAGTGTGCAATGCACATACTGCTGTTTTACTGATATGTCATACAGTAGTAAAAGCAAAACCCACAACACATTGACCAACAGTGTCACACACACTCAGCAATTGCAGGATTCAAACCCCTACCTAACTATGTTATGATACTAAAGAGATACGCATTAACACAACTCACTATAAGCTTTAGTGAGAGTTTTTATTTCCACTGCTGTATTTGTGGGATACTGTCATCATCAGACTTGCCAAAGAGGAATTTACCTCTTTTAATGTGTTTTCCTAGTCTCCAAAAAGGGCACTCCTCTCAAAAGAAATCACACCCCCCCCCAAACATGCACACTCAGCAATTGCAGGATTCAAACCCCTACCTAACTATGTTATGATTCTAGAGAGTTACACATTAATACAACGCGCTATATACATTACTGGGAGATTTCATTTCCACTGCTGTATTTGTGGGATACTGTCATCATCAGACTTGCCAAAGAGGAATTTACCTCTTTTAGTCTCCAAAAAGGGCACTCTTCTCAAAGGAAATCACACACATACACTCTCCCCCCCCAACACACACACACTCAGCAATTGCAGAATTAAAACCCCTACCTAACTATATTATGATTCTAGAGAGATACACATTAATACAACACGCTATATGCTTTACTGGGAGATTTTATTTCCACTGCTGTATTTGTGGGATACTGACATCATCAGACTTGCCAAAAAGAAATTTACCTCTTTTAATGTGTTTTCCTAGTCTCCAAAAAGGGCACTCCTCTCAAACGAAATCACACACATACACCCCCCTCAAACACACACACTCAGCAATTGCAGGATTCATACCCCCACCTAACTATGTTATGATTCTAGAGAGATACGCATTAACACAACGCGCTATATACTTTACTGGGAGATTTCATTTCCACTGCTGTATTTGTGGGATACTGACATCATCAGACTTGCCAAAGAGGAATTTAACTCTTTTAATGTGTTTTCCTAGTCTCCAAAAAGGGCACTCTTCTCAAAGAAAATCACACATAACACACTCAGCAATTGCAGGATTTAAACCCCTACCTATGTTATGATTCTAGAGAGGTATGCATTAACACAATGTGCTATATGCTTTACTGGGAGCTTTCATTTCCACTGCTGTATTTGTGGGATACTGTCATCATCAGACTTGCCAAAGAGGAATTTACCTCTTTTAGTCTCCAAAAAGGGCACTCTTCTCAAAGGAAATCATACACATACACCCCCCCAACACACACACTCAGCAATTGTAGAATTCAACCCCCTACCTAACTATGTTATGATTCTAGAGAGGTACACATTAACACAACGCGCTATATGCTTTACTGGGAGATTTGACCCCTACCTAACTATGTTATGATTCTAGAGAGGTACACATTAACACAACGCGCTATATGCTTTACTGGGAGATTTGATTTCCACTGCTGTATTTGTGGGATACTGGCATCATCAAACTTGCCAAAGAGGAATTTACCTCTTTTAATGTGTTTTCCTAGTCTCCGAAAAGGGCACTCCTCTCAAAGGAAATCACACACACACACACCCTCACACACACTCAGCAATTGCAGGATTCAAACCCCTACCTAACTATGTTATGATACGAGAGAGATACACATTAACACGACATGCTATATGCTTTATTGGGTGGCTTCTTTTCTCCTGCTATATTTGTAGGATGCTGACATCATCAGACTGGACATGGTAATGTGTGTGCACTTTGTTTTATGCAATCCCAGGAATGAACCATATGGGACAGCAGGTGTTAACAGCTTGAACAGGACTCCACAATTCTTAGCTTGTGTGATCTATCTGTGGACAAATTGCCGTTCCTTCATATGACAATACATATTTATGCACAGATTGTTGATTTTATGGATATGACATGTGTCTAGGATGTTGATAAAGGGCTATTCAAAGTCTATGTGGGACGTGTGTAGCTCCTTTCAGTGATGTATGTCCTGGGTGGCTGCCTTGCAAACAGTCTAGCAGGTTTGGGAACCATGATCTGCCTATGAACATACCAAAGTTGGTAGGGTTGTGTGTTTGTCGGCTTCCAATACCTCTTGTTTATGACTTCAATCATGATGGACTCCATGGCCTTGCAGATCAGACTTCATAGGCTTATAAGACTATAGTTCCCATGGTCTGTTCTGCACCAACACTTGTGGGGTGTGCCATACGTTGCTGTAACCCATTCAACAGTTTTAGATCCTGTAGAGAGGGTGAGGCTCAACAGACTGTTCAGGTGAAGGGTCTGTTTGTTCAGCAGTTCACTTATGACACATAGGGAAACAATGTAATCCAACTGATGCCATGTTTTCGGCTTTGGAAGGAGCTGTTTACCCATTCTACATGTGATATCTCCTGGTATGATGATAGGGCCTTTTGTCAGTGGGAGGTGGGTATGTATGTATGGGCCTGTCTGACAGGATGTCGGCATTGTCAGCCAGGTACAGTTGGTCCTGACTCAGGACATATATGAGTGTACATTGCTATTTATGACATAGCTGATGGAAGTGCCATGGTACTGTCTGGACTCTTTCGCAGATAATCTTTCCAAAACACCGACAAACCTGAGCACTAAGCCCATGTTATACTCTTTTACAGACTTAACACCCTAATGATCCTTTTTGATCAGTCAACAGAGTATTTCATCATAATATCCTGGCATGTCCAAAGGTCGGTTTCGTGTGTACTCTACAGTCCAGCTGGTGAATATGGGATTCTTGAGGCAATGTTACAACTGCCTTATGTACACAGACAACCCTCTCCTCCTCCCAACAAACTCAGATATATGTGAGAGATGCAACTATATAGACAAACAGGAGGCTGAGCTCTCTCGACCCATGACTGGCACCGTCTATCAGGTGGTGAAGGCAGCCTCACACACCACAAATCCAGTCTCACATAGACCTATAGCGACAGCAAACAAAATACATTACCACACAAAAACATACTCGGAGGCTCTAAATAAAATCTGCCTAAGCAGCAGAGACCTCCAAAGCAGACACCCAAACAACTGCTAACCCCCAACAATACCCACATATCACATAGTTCACAAAGTCAGTGTGCCACACAGTCACTGCCCTTATGGCTAAACAACACACCTAATACACTTCTAATCAGTCACTCTATTGTCAGACACACTGACATCCCACTCACCAGGCTGAACAAGGAGAAGGTCACTTTGAGCTGTCTGTCAGGTGCCAGGATCCACCACATAACACATGCACTCAGGTCACTCCAAAGCAAGTACAAATATGGCTCCATCATTGTCCATGCTGGTGTGAATGACCTCAGACATTCCTCTATGGACTACATGACAAGAGACATAGAGGAGCTCTCCATCTCATTTGCTCACTCAAAAAAAAAATGTATCTGCTTTTACTGGATTTGTGTTTCTTCCTACTTTATTTTGCTTTTGTGTCATCTTAAAAGTACTCACTTGTATTTATTACTGCTTGGTGTAAGTCACTCTAAGCCTTTTAGTTTAAGCACTTGGGCTTCAGACCAGTTGTTTTACATTAAGAAGGTTTGTGGTCTGCACTGTAGTGACAGGACAGGTAGCTTACATCCTTCTAAGTTGGGAACTGCTGATTGAGGGCTCAGTGTTTGTTATTCTAAAAGTGTATTAATTCTGATTTAAGCACTTGGGGTTCAGGCCAGTTATTTTACATTAAGAGGGTTCGTGGTCTGCACTCTTGTGGGAGGAGAGGCAGGACTCTGCCCTTCTGAGCTGGGAATTTCTGGTTAAAGGCTTATAGTGCTTGCATATTTGAACTGCTTCTTACTGAAAATGGTATACCTTGTTTGCTGTAGCATAGACTAGACCCAGGCCTGCTGAATCTAGCTTTGTTTGTATAACTTGAGCACTAATCCAGGCATTCTTTAAAGTACTCAATTGTATTTATTACTGCTTGGTAGTAACTTGATTAAAGTGTAGCTATCATTCTAAGTCTTTTGGATTAAGCACTTGGGCTCAGACCAGTTGTTTTACATTAGGAAGGTTTGTGGCCTGCACTGTGGTGACAGGACAGGTAGCTTACATCCTTCTAAGTTGGGAACTGCTGATTGAGGGATCAGTGTCTGTTATTCTAAAAGTGTATTAGTTCTGGTTTAAGCACTTGGGCTTCAGGCCAGTTATTTTACATTAAGAAGGTTCATGGTCTGCACTCTTGTGGGAGGAGAGGCTGGACTCTGCCCTTCTGAGCTGGGAATTTCTGGTTAAAGGCTTATAGTGCCTGCATATTTGAACTGTTTCTTACTGAAATTGGTACACCTTGTTTGTTGTAGCATAGACTAGACCCAGGCCTGCTGAATCTAGCTTTATTTGTATGCTTGTTTGCTTGCTATTTCCCTGAAATGCTAATTCCACCTAAAACGTGGCTTTTCAGTGCTTCTCTGGATCCCTAGTGATATCTGCATTGCTTACTGTACTTATTTCCTTGTTTCACTTGAAAGAAAGTTACTGTTTGTCATTTTTGCATTTAAGTTACCTGTAACACATTGCATTTAAGTTACCTGGCACTTGCTCACTAAAGCAATTATATAAGTAAGCACTAAAAAATTAAAAGCACTACACCGTCACCAACTCCCCTTGAGTACCTTGTTCCCCATTCGCCCTTTTTTTCAAATATAAAGGAATTCCCAATACTATTCTAGCATGTCCAAAGGTCAGTTGTCAATCTCCTCTCCGGTCCAGCTGGTGAATCTGGGAATCTTGAGGCAATGTTACAACTGCCTCATGTACACAGACAAACCTCTCCTCCTCCCAACAAATTCCAACACATGTGAGAGATGCAGCCATATAGCCAAACTGGAGGCTAAGCTCTCTCAACTCAGTACTGGCGTAACCAGTCAGGAGGAGAAGGAAACCACACTCACTACAATTCCAGTCTCACATAGATCTACCACAACAGCAAACCAAACACATAAACACACAAAAACATACTCGGAGGCTCTAAATAAAAATCTGCCTAAGCAGCAGAGACCTCCAAAGCAGACACCCAAGCAACCGCTACCCCAAAACAAAACACGTGCAACACATAGCTCACAAAGCCAGTGTGCCAAACAGTCACAGCCCTTAAGGCTAAACAACACACCTGATACACTTGTAATAGGTGACTCTATCGTCAGGCACACTGACGTCCCGCTCACCAGGCTGAACAAGGAGAAGGTCATGGCGAGCTGCCTGTCGGGCACTAGGATCCGCCACATAACACAAGCACTCAGGTCACACCAAGGCAAGTACAAATATGACTCCGTCATTGTCCATGCTGGTGTGAATGACCTGAGACGTACCTCCCTGGACTACATGAAAAGAGACATAGAGGAGCTCTCTGAGCATGTAGCCCAGGCCGGTATGACCCTGACCTTGAATAGCATCTTACCCTCACCAAGAATGATGCCACAATATGAAGACAAGATGAAGACAAGATGATTAATTTCAACAATTGGCTTAAGTATTGGTGTCATTCAAAGGGGATCCAATGCCTGTCAGCCTGGGATGACATGCTCGACAAGCCACAATGCTTCGCTAGGGACAGCTTGCACCTGTCACCCCTGGGCTTTCGGATATTGGCAAAGGCTCTTGCTACCCCCATAGTGCCTTTTTTAGGCAAGGCTCAAAAGACAAACCCACCTCCATAGGTATCACAACTCAATGCCAGAAGTCTAAACCTCAAGATGCATGCACTTGAAACTCTCCTTAGCATGGAGAACATCGATATATGTGCAGTAACAGAAACCTGGTTCAAGGCTCCCGAGAGCACCCCAGCACTACCAGGTTATACCTCATACCATGCTTTTTGGCCCCAAAACTTGGACCGAACCAGAAAAGGAGTGGGAGTATCAATATTCATCAAAGATACCCACACCTCCAGGTTGGTGGCAGAGCATGAAGCATCAGAGACTATCCATGTGCAACTAACAGTGGGTAAAACTGCCTTCCAGTTTATAGTCTGCTACAGACCACCCTCCCAAACCCAGGAACCCCACTCAGCCTTCCTGAGAACACTGGAAAATATGAAGGTCTCTCCAAACACACTTATACTGGGCAACTTCAACTACCCAAGCATAGACAGGGAGCATTACTCTAGCTCCAACACCCTAGCTCAAAGGTTCCTAGAATTTATAAACTCAAATGCTATGGAACAACTTGCTACCACTCCCACAAGAGGGGAAAACATACTGGACCTGATCATCACCAACATGGGGACTTTATGCTCCAGACCAGAAGTGTATCCCTCACTGGTAAGATCAGACCATAAACTAATCTCACTGGATATTCACATCCCGACCCCACCCCCTGCCCAGAAAACCACAATGAAAAACTTCTCTAAAGCAAATTTCACACTCCCCAAAACCGAGGTGGAATCCTTCAAAGCCCACGGGCCTGTGGAACATACGGCCCAGACCGCAGAATCCTTTATAAACGCATTCTATGAACACCTTCAGGAATGCATGGATCATGCAATCCCAAATAAAACCAAGACCCAATCCTCCGAAGGCAGACGTCCTGTCTGGTGGACCCCAGCCATAAACAAACTATACAATAGAAGGAGGAAGCTACTACATGATAGAGCAAAATCCCAAAAAGGGAAGGCATCTCTGATCAGTGTTAGCAAAAAACTACGGGCACTCATAAAATCGTCTAAGGCCAGCTTTGAGAGAAAAATTGCACAGGACACTAAGGATAATCACAAGGCTTTCTTTAGTTATGTTAGGAACCTGGGTGACAAAATGACAAAAAATACACCGAACCCACAGACATTGCCAACATCCTAGCTGACAGGTTCAGTGCAAACTTCTCCCCCCCATCCCCACCAAAAGGGCAAATATCTATCCCAGCAGAGTGCTGACCCCCTAACATCTCAGATGCTCAGGTAAGAGCTGCCCTCTCCAAAGCAAAAAACACAGCATCAATGGGACCAGACGGTGTCCTGGGCTATGTCCTACATGAACTCCAAGAAGAGCTAAACCCAAACATAAAACTACTGTTCAATCTCAGCCTTACCACAGGATATGTACCCAAAGAGTGGCGTACAGCAACAGTGGTCCCTCTCCACAAAGGTGGTGCCTCAACAGATCCTGGAAACTATCGCCCCATAAGCCTGACTAGTTTGGTCTGCAAAGCTATGGAAAGGATCATCATGGACCTCATAAATAAAGATATTGGGGACCTACAGACACTGGATCCTACCCAGTTCGGCTTTGTTAAGGGCAGATCCTGCCTCTTAAACTTGGTCGATTTCTTTGAAACAGTCACCAAAGCCATTGACGAGGGGAAGGTGGTCCACACAGCCTACCTGGACCTCGCAAAAGCCTTCAATACAATACCCACTCGGGCATTATAGATAAGCTCACCAGCTTAAATATAAACCCCTATGTCACTAGATGGGTTGCAAACTGGCTCAAGGACAGAACCCACATGGTTAGAATTGCTGGAGCCATGTCAGACTCCAAACCAGTTACAAGTGGCGTCCCACAAGGCTCAGTCCTGGGACCTCTCTTGTTCGGTATATATTTCTCAGAGGTACAGGCCAACACGGAAGGACTGTGGCTGACCAAGTTCACAGATGACTGCAAACTGGGCGCCATAATTGACTCTCCAGCTGACACAAGCATCCTCCAAAAGGGCCTCATAGAAACAGACAACTGGTGCCAGAGCCATGGCCTCAAGCTAAATGCCAGAAAGTGTATAGTCATCCCTTTGGCAAAACAAAGTGCCACAAATTACCACATAGGTGGTAATCCATTAAGTACGGAAGAAGTAATTAGGGACCTGGGGACCCAAGTTGATAGCAATCTCTCATTTGACAACCACATGGCCAAAGTGGTTAGAAAAACATTTTATATAGCCCACCTAATCATGAAGGGATTCACATCTAGATCAGGGGAGGTCATCTTGCCTCTTTACTCATCCCTCATCAGGCCCATAATTGAGTACAATGCCCCTTTTGGGATGTGCCTTACCAGGCACCTGCAGCAACTGGAAAGACCCCAAAAGTACCTCACCAAGAGGATCAAAGGGCTCAAACAGATGCCATATGCTGCCCGGTTAAAGAAACTCCAGCTCTACTCAGTGGCATACCGCCTGCTCAGAGGCGATCTGTGCCTGATGTATAAAGCCATGTCCAGTCCGGAATTAATGGACATGCTGCACCTCAGAAAATCCAAATCCCATCGAGCTACATGCTCGAGAGACTTGAACCTCAGCACTGAAATAAATAGGACATGCTGGAGGGACAGATTCATAACCCAGAGGCTCCCTTCACTCTGGAATAAAATCCCAGTCCAGGTTAGGCAGAGTCCCTCATTGACTCTCTTCAAGAGGAATCTTGATGAGTGGATGGGGGATCATAGGTTTACCCCGGGTATCACTTCTGTGTCACTGTTAGACAGAGGCACAGTATACTAACCTCGTAAAAGGGAATAGCAAAATTAATTTAAAATGGGTGTCGAAAGCCAAACACACTCTGGTTAGGCTTATAAATGCCCTTGGGCAGATAGCCTAGTATGAACCTATGAACCTATGAACCTATGAACCTATGATCATGTAGACCAGGCCAGTATGACCCTGACCTTGTGTAGCATCTTACCCTCACCAAGAATGATAGCACAGTATGCAGACAAACTGATCAATTTTAACAGTTGGCTAATGTATTGGTGTCATTCAAAGGGGATCCAGTGTCTGTCAGCCTGGGATGACATGCTCGACATGCCACATTGCTTTGCTAGGGACGGCTTGCACCTGTCACCCCTGGACTTTTGAATACTGGCTAAGGCTCTTGCCACCCCCATAGTGCCTTTTTTAGGCAAGGCTCTAAAGACAAACCCACCTCCGTAGACAATACAAGGTAAAAGAAACTAAGGGTAATGCTGCTCAACACCAGATGTCTAAACCTCAAAATGCATGCACTCAAGACTCTCCTCAGTGTGGAGAATGTCTATATCTGTGCAGTAACAGACACCTGCTTCAGGCTCCCAAAAGCACCCCAGCACTACCAGGTTATACGTCATACCATGCTTTTCGGCCACAAAACTCGGACCGACCAACAAAAATAGGGGGAGTATCCATATACATCACAGATACACACACCTCCAGGTAAGTAGCACTGCACGAAGCATCGGAGACCATACATGTGCAACTAACAGTGGGCAAAACTGCCTTTCAGTTTGTAGCCTGCTACAGACCACCCTCCCAGACTCAGGAACCCCACTCGGCTTTCCTGAGAACACTGGAGAATATGAAGGTCTCTCCAAACACCATTATATTGGGTGACTTCAACTACCCAAACATTGACTGGGAATACTACTCAAGCCCCAAAACCCTTGCCCGACGGTTGCTAGAATTTATAAACTCAAATGCTATGGCACAACTGGTCACCACACCCATAAGAGGGGAAAACATATTGGATCTGTTCATCACCAGCATGGGGACTCTATGTTCCACACCAGAGGTATATCCCTCATTGGTACAGTCAGACCATACATTTATCTCACTGGACATCCATATCCTGTCCCCACCCCCATCCTAGGTAATCTCAGTGAAGAACTTCTCAAAAGCAAACGTCACACTTCTCAAAACCGAGGTGGTATCCTTCAAAGACCCTGGGACAGTGGTAAATACGGCTCAGACTGCTGAATCCTTTACAAACGCATTTTATGGACACCTACTGGAATGCATGGATCGTGCTATCCCAAATAAAAACAAGACTCACTCCTCCAAAGGCAGGGGACCTGTCTGGTGGACCCTGGCCATAAATAAGCTATACAATGAAAGGAGGAGGCTACTACATGATAGAGTACAATCCCAAAAAGGGAAGGCATCTCTGATCAGTACTAGCAAGAAGCTACAATCACTCATGAATTCATCTAAGGCCCGTTTCGAAAGGAAGATTGCACCAGACACTAAAGACAATCACAAGGCCTTCTTTAGTTATGTCAGGAACCTGGGTGGCAACTCCCAGATATGCTGTGAGTTAGTACAAAATGACAAAACATACACTGAACCCATGGACATTGCCAACATCCTGACAAACAGGTTCAGTGCAAATGTTTCCCCCCATCCCCCCTAAAGAGCAAATGTCCATCCAAACAGAGTGTAGCCTCCCTGACATCACAGATGAACAGTTGAGAGCTGCCCTCTCCAACGCAGACAACACAGCATCAATGGGACCGGACGGTGTCCCGGCCTGCATCTTACATGAGCTTCATGAAGAACTTAACCCTCACATTAAGTCACTGTTCAATATCAGACTTACTACAGGATATGTACCCAAGGAATGGCATACAGCAACAGTGGTCCCGCTCCACAAAGGTCGTGCCACAACGGACCCCGGACACTATCACCCTATAAGCCTAACTAGCCTAGTCTGCAAAGCTATGGAGCGTATCATCATGGAACTCATACACAAAGACATCGGGAACCTACAGACACTGGATCCTACCCAATTCGGCTTTGTTGAGGGCAGATCTTGCCTCTTGAACCTGGTTGACTTCTTTAAACAGTTACCAGGACCATAGACATAGGGAAGGTAGTCCACACAGCCTACCTGGACCTCGCAAAACCCTTCAACACAATACCCCACTCAGGCATCATAAATAAGCTCGCCAGCTTACATCTCAACACATGTCACAAGATGGATTGCTAACTGGATCAGGAATAGCACCCACATGGTCAGTATTGCAGGTGCCATGTCTGACTCTACACCAGATATATGTGGTGTCCCATAAGGCGCAGTTCTGGGACCTCTCTTGTTCAGTATATATTTCTCTGATGTACAGGCTAACACAGGTGGAATATGGCTGACCAAGTTCACAGATGGCTGCAAACTCGGTGCCATAATCGACTCTCCAGTTGGCACAAGCATCCTCCAAACGGGTCTCACAGAGATGGATAACTGGTGCCAGAACCATGGTCTACAGCTAAATGCCATTAAATGCATAGTCATCCCCTTTAGGAATAATGAAGTGCCCACACATTACCACATAGGTGGTAATCCATTAAGTACGGAAGAAGTTATTAGGGATTTGGAGACCCGAGTAGATAGTAATCTCGCCTTTGACAATCACGTTGCCAAAGTGGTTAGACAGACCTTCTATATAGCCCACCTTATCCAAAAAGGTTTCACATCTAGATCAAGTGAGATCATTGTGCCCCTATACTCATCAGACCATGACTGGATACAATGCCCCATTTGGGATGTACCTTACCCGACACCTGCAGCAACTGTAATGGCCACAAAAGTATCTCACCAAGTGGATCTAGGGACTTACACAGATGCCCTGAGCAGTTTGGCTAAAGTAACTCCAGCTCCACTCAGTTGCTTACCGCCTACTCGGATGCGATCTGTGCCTGATGTTTAAAGCCATGTCCAACCCAGAATTAATGGATATGCTCCACCTCAGGATATCCGAATCCCTTAGAGCTACACGCTCCAGGGACTTAAACCACAGCACAGATATTAATAGGACATGCTGGAGGGACAGATTCATATCCCAGTGGCTCCCCTCACTCTGGAATGAGATCCCAGTCCCACATAGGCAGAGCCCCTCACTGACCCTCTACAGGAGAAATCTTGGCGAGTGGATGGGTGATCATATGTTTACCCCTGGGATCTCTTCTGGGTCCCTGCTGACAGGCACAATAAACTAAACATAAAAGGGCTATCTTGTGTGACCTACTATTCACAGGCACAGTCTACTAATCTAACAGGGTTGCGAAAGCCAAACACACTCTGGCTAGGCTTATAAATACCCTAGGGCAGATAGCCTAGTATCAACCTATGAACCTATGATAATGTTTGGAGTGCACATTGTTTATTGATGATACTGATTGCAGGTTTTTTATCTTCTTTGCTTTCCCACTTTCTATGAACAACCTAAGTATCTGTAGAACATATTTGATTATGACAGGGTTCCAATATATTATATATGTGTCTGTTGTCATATAACTGTGTGCACAAGGTGGATTGGTGAATAGTGAGAGGTTCCTGGGTTAACACATGAAACTGCCGGATATGTGTAGCCCACTGCTGTACTCAGACATGGCCTAAGTGCGTGAGCATGCCCAGTGTGACCTTTCAGTATGTTGCTGTCTGAAGTCCACTACATTTGTTAATGTGTGAGAACATGACCAATATTAACATTTATACTATATGTGTGTTGAAAATCAGGTTCTATTTTTACTGCAGGGCTCACATTTGTGTCATAACTCAACAGGGATTATGCTGTGCCTGCAGGGTTTCCATGAGATACTTTGCATAGACTTATCAACATTTCTTCATACAGGCTGACCAGTGAAATACTGTCATGGTTTAGTGGTTCAGTTCTATGACTATAGTGCACAGTATCGTGGGTTTGAGGCTTGTCACTGCTTTATATTTTCATACTGAGCAGACCAGACTGCTTAAGGGCCAGTAGAGTAAATATGAGCATGTTGGCTTTTGTTCAGCTATGCCCAACTTTGACCAAGCTTGTCCAACATTGCTCAACGTTAACCAATATTGCTGAATGTTGCCTAATATTGCTCAACATTGACCAAAGTTGTGCTAGTTAGTGTGTGCAATTTTGTTTATATATACTAAATAGTGGTAAAAGCTGTTTAGCACTGCTTTAAATTGCTTAACACATGGCAATCATGCCTCAGGTGGTACTGCAGGGCTGCCTATGTCAGATGCACATACTACACTCCCTATACATGTTTGAAAACAGGTAGTGTCAAGTTAGGCATCCCTTTTATTATATGTGCGAGTCAGAGAGAGGTATCATTTCCAGGGTTCCTACTGAGCCAGTGTATGTGCTATGCATTGCCTCTTTGCCAAGGCCAAAGCATACTGGGCATGCCTACTGGGGCAGGCTCAGGTTGTTCCTCCTCCGAGTCACGCTCTGCCTGTGATGGCCTTAGCAATGGTGGGGGGGCTGTTTGGCCCGGGCCTATGCTGCTCCTGCTGCAGCTGTTTTTGCAGGATCATATTATGTAGCATAGCACATACCATGACAATTTGGGTACATGTAGTTGGTGAGTATTGCAAGGCTCCACCAGATGTGTCCAGGCACTGCAACCATGACTTGAGCAGCCCAAACACATGCACGATTACATTTCGTGTTTGTGCGTGTTCCTCATTATGGCATTCCTGTTCAGGTGTGTGTGCGTTTCTGATGGGTGTCATCAGCCACGGCTCCAGTGCATAGCTAGCATCCCCCACTAGGTGACCATGAGGGATGTCCCCTTTGACAAATGTCTGGTACAGCTGTGTCAGATGCCAGATATGGGAATCATGGTAGCTTCCAGGGCAGCCAGCACACACATTCAGTATTATGCCCCGGGCATCACACATGACCTGGCAGTTGATAGAGGGGAAGCCCTTGTGGTTAAAGTAGACCCTACTCCGCTCACCGGCTGGTGCTTTGATGCGTATGTGCGTGCAGTCCATTGCACCCACTACCTCAGGGTATTCCGCTATTTGCTGGAAAAGATGCATATTGCTGGCCAATACCTCATGGGAATTGGGGAAATATACATGATAACTGACATGTGCTGACATGGCATCCAGGAACTAGTGCAGTACCCTGGATTCTGAAGCCTGTGATATCCCCATCATATCACCAGTTGGTCTCTGGAAGGTACCTGTTGCTAATATTCTTAGGCCAACACATACCTTGGTTTCCACTGGGATGGGTTCCCCTCTGTTGGTTCTGTGTGTGAGGCATGGCCTGCACAGCTCATCGATTTGCTGCATGAGGTCTCTGTCCACTCTATAGCGCTCCACTATCTCCAGCTCATGTAGCCCCTCTTAGGTTACCCTGGGCCTGTACACTCTTCTCCGTCTCCTCACTGGGGGTTGTCCAGCAGCATTCACATTGTCACCACCCTCAGCATGTTGCATATGTTGCCTTATAACAACAATGACAGCCCCTAACATTTTTTGTCTCAGTAAAGCTTTTTAAGTTTTCACTTCTCCTACTTTACTGCAGTGTTGCAGTGTCTCTGAGGAAAACATGGTGGAAAGTTGTTTGCAGAGTTTTAAGTGCTGGCCTGGGCTGGGCTAGTGTACTGCTTGTGTAATTGCCTGATTCTGAATTTTTTCACCTGCTAGCTCTGCTAGTACTCCCTGGTTAACTTCCTACTATTTGTTGTGCTTCCTTTTCCATTTCTGTTTCCTCAGGGGGGCAGCGCCATGCACACAAGCGCAAACACACTCACACCAGCTCACACGCGTGCACACATGCTTACATGGACTAAAACTTTCTTATTCTTGATACAACGCGTGCACACAGGTGCATACGTGCTTACACACATTTCAGCAACCTTAAACATGCTTAGTCCGGCTTAAACGCGTGCACACAGGCGCACACACGTGCACACAGTCTTACTCGGATATACAGGCGCGCACCCGTGCGCAAACACATTGCAAGAACTTCAACAAGAAACTTTAGTGTTATCCACGGCATACACCTTCAATTTCTTGCCTTTAGCTAGGCTACCTGCTGACACACCTCTTCCATTGATGAGTAATTGACAGCAAACACATGCCACTCTGCTCCAATGAGCTTCACTTCTTTCATACATACCCCCCTCATGATGTCACCTATCTTCTACTCTGATACTCCCCTTATCCTACTCCTACACTCCACTGACTGTGCTCATTTGCTATGTAAACTTGGGATTCACTATCCTTACACTCATTTGCATAGGATTGCCTACTAATGCTTGGTTACATCTCTTAGACTGAGCTTCCCCCCTTAGCAACCTCTGCTCGGTAGCCATGTTGTCTTCAGCCTGCCATTCCCTTGCATTGTAAATTAGTAATTACAATAAAATCCATATTTGTGGATTTTAATTATTGTTTTTTTAGTTTTTAGAGCGCAGCACGTTTGCGCGGCGCTGCGCTATGCTTAAACTTCGGAGATCGGGATAAAAAATATTTTATTTTTATTTTGCATCGGTGAACATTGCCAATGGCTGTATTTTTGGCCATTGGCATGCTTCCTCAACTGGATGCATCCTTTTTTTGGAGCTGTCACAGCTCCGTTTTGCTATTTGCAGAATGGTACTTAGTTGTCAACAGAGTACATTCTGCAAATAACACTACTCTTACTCAGACAGGTTTGGGTTTCCTGGATCGCAAATTTACCTAATTTGCATAGCTTTCGCCTGCAATTGAGGTAATTTGCATATCCTAGCCCTGTCCGTGTAAGAGTCATTTTAGGAGCTCTCTTACACGCCCCTACCGGCTGTTCCTGGATCGCTCAGTGGACATGTTGGCTGCATGGAGTCTTACTCTACTCTTAGACTCCGTGCAAGCCTTCATGAATCTGGCCCATTCTTTAACTATGACTGAAACATAAAAAACACTTCCTAGCACTGCACAGAGCTAATAATAAAGGATATCATGTACTCAGACTCAGGGGATAGAGCCAATTTACTAACAGACACATTTAGTTCAAACTTCACTACCCTGTCTTATCCTTTATTCCCAGATCACATACCTGCATCTACACAGTTTCAAATTCCCAAGAACAAGTCCTCAGGTGCTAGCCAAGGCCAAGAATACTACTTTGAAGGGGCTGGATAACATACCAGACTCCTGACCAGTCAGCTTGAAGCATTATTTGTCTAACTTTCTACAAAGGTTATGAAATATCAACCTACAATCAAGCTTCATGCCAGATCAATGAAGGACATCAAGAGTCATCCTCTTGCATAAAGGTGGAGTGTCATAGGACAACGATAATTACAGACTTATAAGTGTGATCAAGTTCATTTGTAAGTTTATGGAAAGGGTCATTATGGAATTAATAATTAAGGACACAAGTAACATTGAAACTCTAGACTCAGAGGACATTTGTATTCATCAAGGGAAGATCTTACCTACTTAATCTAGTAATGAGATGGCTAATGAAGCAATTGCTGTGGATAATTGTTGTTTGACTAAGTTTATATCATTGCTGGCTGACTTCAGAGTTGTGCACTGTTATTTTTGCTTCACTGTATAGTTTTTCAGATCTTTGCTGAAAGTGTTTTCCCCCCTCCCCCTATTTCTCTTGTGTCTTAAGCTGGTATAGCTGGTTTTACATCCTGTGTGTTATCTGACTATCTCAAGGATTACTTGCATAACATTAGACCCTCTTAGTAAAAGTCTGCATATCATTGCTGGAGCCTTCCTGTGTCCTGACAGAGTGCTCTTCAAAGTATCTGGAGATATACAGAGCTGAGTATATTTTTCTGGCCCTTCAGAATTGTGTACTGGTAATTGTTGTTTGACTAATTTTAAATCTTTGCTGGCTGACATCAGAGTTGTGTACTGTTATTTTTGCTTCACTGTATAGTTTTTCAGATCTCTGCTGAAGGTGTTGGTTTTCTCATACCCACCCTCCCTATTCCTGTGTTGTTGTTTAAATTTGGAGGCTTTTGCAGTTGCCTGCCCCCACTGTAGATATGATCTGGGACACTCCCCCCAGTCCCATCTCTTTACCTCATTCTACCTAATAGACTCCTTCTGAACTGGTTTTTAGTCATTTTTAATTTAATTGCATTTTTTAAACTGTTTGGTCTAACATTGCTACATACTCAAGTGTGCTAGCTTGCACTGCATTTGAATTGTTTTTACTGCTGTTTAGCTACTTTTCTGTATATATATATATATATATATATATATATATATATATATATATATATATATACATTTCCTGTAACTAGTGTAGTCCAGAGTCAGATTTGCTGTATCCAGGACTGTATGTAAGCTTCTGAGCCCCCCCCCAAGCTTTCTGTGTTGGAGGGAAGCCTTCTAGCTTATCAGTGGGAGTGGTAAGCACTAGGTAACCTATCTACCACGAAAGGAGTGGTTCTGGCCCAGAAATTGTAGTTATTGGCCGTTTGGGCAGTTTTTCCATCTCTCTCAACTTTCTGATTTAAAAGTCCACATTTGCACTTGTTTCCCTCCTTTCCTGTAACTAGTTTAGTCCAGATACAGATTCTTAGTTTTAGCACTTGAATTTGCTTATTCATGATCAACACTTGTTCAGAACTTGTAAGCACTTAATAACCTATTAATTACTACAGCACTCAACCTTCCTCATTACCTAGAGGAAAACTGTTTTGGTACTTACTTTCCTCACTTGCTTAGAGAAAAACAGCTCTTGTACTCACTTTCCTCACTTATCTAGAAGAAAATAGTTTTTTATTCAGTCATGTCCAAGAGTCAGCTCCCAGTGTTCTCTCCTGTCTATCTCATGAATCTGGGCATCTTGGGGCAATGTAGAAATTGCCTCATGTACACATACAACCCTCTCCTCCTACCACCCAACACTACAACCTGTGAGAGATGCACTTATCTAGCCAAACTGAAGGTAAAGCGCTCTCCAATCAAGACTGAACTTGACAGTCAAGAGGAGAAGGTAAACACTTGCACCACACCACACTCATCACATAGTCTCACTAAATCTACACCACCAAAATCCACACATAGAAACACAAAAACATTCACAGAGGTTCTCAATAATAATCTTCTCAAGCAACAGAGACCTCTAAAGCAGAAACGCAAACAACCCCCCCCCCAACACAACCCAAATGACACATAGCCTGCAGACTCAATGTGCCACTCAACCACAGCCAATAAGGCAAAACAATGTACCCAACACACTAGTCATAGGTGACTCTATAGTCAGGCACACTGATAGCCCACTCACCAGGCTAAACAAGGAGAAGGTTACTGTCAGCTGCATGTCGGGTGCCAGGATCTGCCACATAACCCACAGACTCAGGTCACTCCATAACAAGTACAAATATGACTCTGTCATTGTCCATGTTGGTGTGAACGACCTGAGACATACCTCCCTGGACTACATGAAAAGAGACATGGAAGAGCTCTCTGATCTTGTAGCCCAGGCAGGTTTGACCCTAGCCCTGAGTAGCATTCTGTCATCACCCAGAATGATGCTGCAGTAAAAGGACAAAATGATTGATGTCAACAATTGGCTAAGCTTCTGGTGCCATTCTAAAGGGATCCAATATCTGTCTACCTGGGATGACATGGTAGACAGACCATGATGTTTTGCCAGATATGGCCTGCACCTGTCACCCCTGGGATTCCGGATACTGGCTAAGGTTCTTGCCACCCCTATAGTGCCTTTTTTAGGCAAGGTTCAAATGACAAATTCACCACCGTAACAAGAACAGGCAAGCAAAAACTGAGGGTGATGCTACTCAATGCTAGAAGTCTAAATCTCAAAATGCACTCACTCGAGGCACTCCTTAAAATGGAGAACATCGATATCTGTGCAGTGACTGAGACCTGGTTCAGGACTCCAGAGAGCATCCCTGCACTACCAGGCTATAACTCATACCACACTTTTCAGCCATGTAACCTGGACCGGAACACCAAAGGCGGAGGTGTGTCCATATTCATTAAAGATATCCACACCTCCAGGCTATTTGCTCAGCATAATGCAGCTGAGGTTATCCAAGTGCAACTAACTCTGGGCAAAACTGCAATCCAAATTGTAGCTTGCTACAGATCACCCACCATGCCCCAGGATTCCCACTCCTCTTTTCGTGATGTACTGGAAAATATTAGGGTTCAATCAAACACCCTAATAATGGACGATTTCAACTACCCCACCATTAACTGGGAAAACTACTCATGTACCAACTCCTTCACTCAAAGCTTTCTGGAATTCATAAACTCCAATGCCCTGGATCAACTTATCCACACCCCCACCAGGGGCAACAATATACTAGATCTAGTCATTACCAACATGAGTGACTGGTGTTCCACACCTGAAGTCAACGCCTCATTGGTCCGATCCGACCATAAGCTAATTACCCTAGATATCCACATCCTGCCCCCACCCCCCATTAAGGAATCCATGGTAAAAAATTTCTCCAAAGCCAACTTCATGCTTCTTAAGACAGAAGTGGTGAACTTTATGACACCCATGCAGATGGACAATACAGTTACGACTACTGAATCCTACACAATTGCACTTTATAAGCACTTACATGAGTGCATGGATTGTGCTATCCCAAACAGACCAAGACGCTATTCTCCAAAAAAAGAAAGCCAATCTGATGGTCCCCTGCCATAAACAAAATGTACAACAGAAGGAAGAAACTTTTGCAAAAGAGAGTAAAATCCCATGAGTGGAGGAGCTAACTGGTCAGCCTCAGTAAGAAGCTGTGATCTCTGATAAAATCCTCCAAAGCTGGTTATGAAAACAAAATTGCCACTGATTCTAAAGACAACCACAAAGCATTCTATAGCTATGTCAAGAATCTCAATGGCAACACTCAGATCTGCTCTGAGTTACAGCACAATGGCACTAAATATACAGACCCAACTGATATTGCCAACATCCTGGCAGATAGTTTCAGTGCTAACTTTACCCCCCCTCTCACCCCTAAAGAGCCCATCTCTATACCGGAAGAATGCAAAGTTCCTGTAATCATGGCTGCACAGGTAAAAACCACACTCTCCAAAGCCAAGAACACCGCATCCATGGGACAAGACAACATCCCAGGCTGTGTTCTACACGAACTACAGAATGAACTGGCACCCCACCTAAGTACCATGTTCAATCATAGCCTCACCTCAGGCTTTGTGCCTGCTGAATGGCGCACAGTGACAGTTATCCCACTCCAGAAGGGGGGAGCCACCACAGACCCTGGGAATTACCACCCCATTAGCCTGATTAGCCTGATGAGCCTGGTCTGCAAGGCCATGGAACATATCATCATGGAACTTATAAACAAAGACATTGGTAATCTCCAAACTCTGGACCCCACCCAGTTCAGTTTTGTAAAAGGCAGATCATGTCTCCTAAACCTGATAAACTTCTTTGAAGCAGTCACCAAAGCCATAGACAAGGGTAAGGTGGTTCACACAGCCTATCTAGATCTTGCCAAGGCTTTCGACACCATCCCCCACTCTGGAATTATAGATAAACTCACTAAACTATGTATAAATCCCTTTGTCACAAGATGGGTTGCCAACTGGCTCACTGACCGAATCCACACTGTGAAAGTAGCAGACTCCAAATCCGACTTCAGACCAGTGACAAGTGGAGTACCACAGGGTTCAGTCCTGGGTCCTCTCCTGTTTGGTATCTACTTCTCTGAAGTACAGGCTAACACAGAAAGTCTTTGGCTAATGAAGTTCACAGATGACTGCAAACTAGGAGCCATAATCGAAACTCCTAATGATGTGGACATCCTACAAAAGGGCCTCACTGAGACAGATGCCTGGTGTCAAAGCCATGGCCTCAAGCTCAATGCCAAAAAGTGCATTGTCATCCCCTTTGGTAAAAACTCTGTACCCATGAACTACAACATAGGCGGTAGTATACTTAACACTGAAAGTGTGATAAGAGACCTTGGGACAAAGGTGGACAGTAGTCTCTCCTTTGATAATCACATCGCCACAGTAGTCAGGAAATCTTTCTACATGGCACACCTCATCACAAAAGGTTTCTCATCCAGAAAAAAAGAGGTCATTGTTCCCCTCTACTCCTCACTCATTAGACCCATTATAGAGTACAATGCCCCTTTTGGTATGTACCTCACAAGACATGTACAACTGGAAAGGCCGCAGAAATACCTCACAAAGAGGATTACCACCCTCAAACAGATGCCCTATGCAGACCGTCTCAAAAAACTCCAGCTTTACTCCATCACATATCGCCTACTCAGTGGTGATCTCTGCCTAACATACAAAGCTATGTCAAACCCAGAGCTGTTGGACATGCTCCACTTAAAGAAATCCCAATCCCTCCAAGCTACACGCTCTAGGGATCTAAACCTTGTCACCACAATAAACAGAACATGCCGGCGGGATAGATTCCTGTCCCAGAGACTTCCCATACTCTGGAATGAACTACCTATCTATATCAAACAAAGCTCCTCATTAGCACTCTTCAAGAAAAATCTTGATGATTGGATGGGAAATAGGAAATTCACCCTGGGGATCACCTCTGTGGCACTGCTCGACATTGGCACAGGAAAATAATTTTCTTGGGTGGCAAAAGCCAGGGTACCTTTTTGGCTGGGCTTGTATAGGCTCCAGGGCCGATAGCCTAGTACCTACCTATGAACCTATAAATCAGCACACAGAGCATATCTAAACCTCAAAAGGCATTCTACATCATCCTATAATAAGGTATCATAGATAAACTGTCCCAGCTGTTTGTAAATCTGAATGTTACTCATGGTATAGCAAACTGGCTCACAAAGAGAACCCATAAAATGACAGTGGGTGGCTGTATCTCATCTGAAAATCCTATAATTAGTAATATACCTCAAGGTTCAGTCCTTGGGCCACTCTCCCTTGGTATTTACATTGGATGTTAAAGCAAATATTAAGGGATTATGGCTGACCAAGGCTGCATATGACTATATCTTGGTGCCATAATGAATTCACAAGAGGACACCAAAATACTCTAAGAGGCCCTTTCCTAAACAAATATTCTGTGGCAAAACCACTGACTAAAATGAAATGCCAGATATGTATAACTTATCCTTTGACAAAAGGAAGAAACAAGAGTGCAGCTCTGGTACTGGATGAAAACAGTAGTTAATAACAACATAACAACCAGCAAATCAGTCATTGAAGTTAAAACTTGTCGAAGAATATGTTTAATACCAAAAGTAGGTTAAAAACATCCACAGTTTAGTCATTTCATCTGTAACACTAAGACATCATCAGAATTATGAATGTACTGCCTGTGGAAGACATTTTAAAACTTCAGTGGCTGATTTGCTGGTTGTTTTGCTGTTATTATCCTTTGACAAGTGAAACCTCCTTTGTAACCATCGCATTAAATACAATGCCTGAAAGTTGACAAGTAGTTAAGGATCCATTAAGGCACCATGAATAACAGATTTTGCTGCTCAGATTCCGCACTACTCTGCATGATGTCACCCCTTGATGCTTCCAAATCCTCTTCTATTTCAGTCTTTGCCAACACTGCCTCTTTACCACCAAAGTCAACTACTTTGGTGATAGCGTCATTGTGACCTGTTATTGTATTTCATGATCTGGCTGCAAACCACTACTTTCTCACAAGTACTCCTGTCTGCCATATTGCTCCCTCACCAACATCTGCCCTACAGCACTATCTGTTGGCAATAGTATGGGGGAGATTCTCCAAATGCATTGGCAACATTTCCTCTAGTCAATATGTATATCACCTTGAGTCTCCCTAAAACCAGACTATAACCTATTAAGTCAGCAAAAGGCATACACATAAATACATGCATAAATACATATTCCTGCAATAAAGGCCATTCCTTTACATGCTGAAAAGCTATCCCTGTACCATTTCTAAGCAAAGAACCTCCCCTGTTGTGATTGCCATAATGCAAAAAGATACAGCTTCCATAAGACCAAATCAAAAGATATGATTTCATCTCATCATGTTCAATGGGCAGACTAATATTATATTATACTGTCCAGTCACTACATGGAGGGATCGTTTTGCTGTAATTTAAGAAAATATGAAATACAGAAAGGTACAGCTCAGTGTAACTGACAGACATGTCGGTATATTCGCTACTGAATACCAATGTTAATGAGCATATGCTTAAGGAATGAGACTATCCAGAATCTTGTATCTGCTTAATGTAGAATTTTTTTTCTGGATTCCGCATATTGAAGAAGATGGGGGTAGTTTAATTGATGTTATCTTGACTTTATTGGAACTGCTTAGTTTCAGTACTAGATGTATAAAGCATGAAAATTACTGTTGTAAGGAAACTCATTATTATCTCCTGTATATAGAATATGCCACATAGCTCAAGTAAAATTAAATAATCCTACAATAAAAATTCATAATATAAAAGGCCTTATATAAGGCATGGTTCTGCTACTGTGAAATATCAAATGAACAAGGGCACATGCAACTCATACTGCTGTTACTCTGAGACACAAATAAACAAAATCTAGAGCCACATCTAAGTAAGTAAGTAAATAAATAAATAACACTACAGCTGTGGATAACGTGTGCATTTATGTGTGTGTGGGAGGTGGGGTGGATGGCTGGCCCTAAATTCTTGTAGCATATTATTACATATACTGTAATCTACTCTGAGGTTACACAACCTTGCTGCAAGCTGTGTCATTTGACAAAACATGACTTTATGTATCAGTACTTAATCATATCAAAAGAAGCTTACTGCACATAGTCATACCTACTTTAGGTAAGAAAACAAGTGCTGCTCAAGGTATCTGCCTAAACTAGTTAAGCCTCCATTAGGCTAATCACTGTATATTGTTTAATGTGATATCAGTTCAATATATATAAAATGCAGAAGAGTCATCTTACAAGGCGCAGTTTGACATAAAATATATGGATAAGAAATAATAACTCAAGCCATAAATTATATCCCTGAATCCATGCAAATGAACTATAATTTAACAATGCCAGACACTACGTAAATTATGAATCAAACTGTAATTGTAATAACTCATAATAACCTGCTGTAAAAGTGCTGTGCTTTGTTACCTGCTTTCTCGTATTCTAGTGAGTCACGAAGAAAACTATTTTATAATTTAGTACATTATCTCTGATCACTGCAAAATCACTCATTTGAAAGTAAACAGTTTACTGCCCCTCCACTCACCCACATCAAATTAATGAAGTAGTTGAAAACACAACATACACAAGCAAGTGATGCATGACCAAAGCACCAAGCTATTAGATGAGAAATGAATTCTTCTGCTGTTGCAAAGCTCATCTTCATTATGCCGAGTTAGTGAAACAGCTTTAGCAAACAATTACAGCCAGAAGCTATTCACCAAAGTTACGACTCATATCTGTCTGCTTTTTTTAACCATTGAAGAATAACATTAAAATGCTAAATACGTCAGCTGATACATTTAATACTTTGCATTCTTTCAGATTTTGGAAAACTAAACCCACAAAAAGCATCTGGCCAGTAACATTTGTGAGTTGCAAACTACGGAGTATTCTCAGATGCCTGCTGCATTCATGTGGTTGTGCAATACCTCATTGTTGACGAGACAATTCAACCTGGCTAGCATCACACTGTAGGGCACTTTCAAGCAGGTAGACTGAATATACCATGTAGTATTGTATTTAATAAATGTTGTAACCCTAATGCACTTATAATAGTAAAAAGGAGGAATTTTAAGTTTTTTCCATACCTGCTATACATTGTAGAACTGAGGGCATGCTAATGAACAGCAATCTCCCCATCTCCTAAAGTCCTGATTTAAAACTGACTCATTTTTCAGATAGAAATGTGTTATAATGATTGAACAAAGTAGAATTTATGCCTATCATTTTTTTCACCATTTGATACACCCCGGGATTCATGAACCTTGCGCCAGGCGCCAGCATAGCGTCGGCGTTATAACGCCAAATATGGCTGCTTAGCGATTCA
>NC_056735.1:1955938746-1955998746 GCF_019279795.1 Protopterus annectens
CTGTCATCCTGACTGTACAAGCAAAGCAATACGGACTATGTGGATGTATAGGTATTGCAAAGTAAACATAGCTTATATGTACCACGGTAAGATACTTCTGTGGCATGTTCATTGCATTGAATATAGTGTGTGGGTCTGGCACCAACGCTACCCTAAGTATTCTTACATGATTTACAGCTTATACATACTGTACCATCCGCCATTCCCTTTTGGTTTCCGGTCAGGGATACAGGGTATTGCATGGTGAATAGCGATTACTTTGTGGATGGGGAATTCCCTGTATGACTTTGCAGATATCTTCTGGTGTCCACGGTCTATACGCTTACGGGGTTGGGTCCTGGCCTTCCTGTCCTGCCTGATGGTTCGGTACTTCAATTAATTGACAGATATCCTCACTCTGTTGTAGTACTGTGTTCTTACCGGGTGTCCCTAGGTATGTTACGTGTTCAGGATGTGGTTTCAATAGCTTCTATTACATTTGTTCGTTATGCTACCTCTGTTGCCACAGGATAACGTGGGGATTCAGCCTGCCCTCCCGCTAATATCCTGCATGTGGTATCTGCGGTGGTAGGGTGTTGTGGGGGGGGGGGCGATCGGTACTACTGTATTATGATCTTCTCTGTGTACGTATGATGCTTAGCCATTTGTAGTGTTCTATTCCCTTCGCACACTACCTCAGTCCACCGATGTGCATGACGGATACCCAATTGTAGCTGTTTTGTCGCCTGCACATCTTAGGGCTGCCACCTTTTCCAATGCACAATGTGGGACATTAGTGTTCGGAACGTGTAATTTGCCTGGAAAATGCATGCCCACGGCCAGTACATAGGACAGGTATTCACGTTTTGCCAGGTGAGCGACCGATTGTTGTAGCATTTCAGTTGCTTATTCTGTTTATTATTATATTTTGCTGTTCCACATACAAATTAACTCTTTTATGCTACCATTTTGATATATATCTGGGAAATGTTTGTCCTGAGATATCAGGACATTTGACATGTGTTCGGTTTATTTACAGGACACGGCTGGCCAGAGGGGGCATATCCCTCTCAGGGTGGAACAGGTGTTTACCTTGGAACATATGCATCAAATTTTCAGCGATTACAATGTTTCAGTAACGGTATGTTGCCTAATATACCATCAATGTCATATTTATTACCCCATTTTGCTGCGTAACTCACATTATGTGCTCTCTGCGATTGCATATTCTTCACGTCACCCGTCAAATGCGGATCACATGATCTGTTGCTTCAATAATCTCCCATATCCTCTACACGACTGCTACGTACCCTTCTGTCATAACACGTGTGTCTCCTTCCCTGTATCCACTGTAGTGTCTACATTCACTATTTACTCTGCTGTGTGTTCCCTTACCTTTGTTCTGATTTAACAGTATGTGTGTAGGTCTTCGACCCGATATCACTACTGTTAACAGAAACACAATGTAGTCTGGTCCCTGATCTACAATAGACACAAAAAGGCAGACACTCCTTACCTAGGCCTCCTGTTTAAGGCTGCACGTTTTCTTCTTGGGATCCAGTTTTCCGCTTTTCAGCCACAGATCAGACAGTAAACAGCCTCTTTACACACAACAATTCAGTCGGAGGTCTTTTCATTCAAGAAGAACCATTTATGCATATTCTCCAGCGTACATGTCTAACCAGCCATGCACTCTGACCTGTAGCTTACCAAGGGAATTCCGGATTACAAGGATCATGATGTGAAATAAGTTGTTACAACCAGACTGTAGTTATCAGTAGGCTTTTCTAAGTGAAAGCCGATAACACAGGAGGCTCGGGTTCGGACAGTTTTAGTAGTGTACACAGGCAGGCTAAATAATGTACAGTCCAAGTATGAGAGTTTTGTCTGACTCTATACAGTAAGCAGTTTCTTTATATAGTGTTTACAATCAGCATTTGCCCAACTTACTGACGTGGTCGGTCACAGGGCATTTCCATCACTATGGTCCGCAATAGTCTATACATACGTGGGTGCTGGGCTCGTGCTTTTAAATTGTTTTCTCATGGGAATAACACAGCCTTGCAAGGCACCTTGTACATTACAGTATCCTTTTGTGATTGTAGCTGTTTCAAGGACCCTAGACTGTTACGATACAGTGGACAGTTAATTTCTTGATACGCTGCTTTGTCTGTCTGGTAGGGAGTTGTACTGCTATCTTCCATTGAGCTCACAAGGCCATCCTCCTCTGGGGAAGGAGTGCTGTTATGCATGTACATACATTTATTGTTCTGTAACCCAGCAAATAATTAATGATGACAGACATGAGCCTGCTGTCCTGCTTACTGCCAGGTTCAGAATTCCATCACAGTACAGCTTAGCTTCACCAATTACATGCAGGCTTAGTTCTGCTGCCATATTGTACGGTACAATTCAATACATTATATAGTATTTCGAGTGTAAACTGGAACTTCATATGTGTTTCTATATATTTTACGAACAACATCCATCCAGCCATATGCATGTTGTTCCATCCTTTACCTTGACCGTGTGTATTTGTCCGTCCAGCCACGCTAATCTCCACATGTGATGTCCCAGTTTCCCCTTCTTTGCCTGTAGCACCCTGTTAGGATGTCCTGTGTGTTAGGCACCTGTTCCGCTATATGTGATCGACTTCACTGCAAAGATAATCGTTGATGCGGTGGTCCAACGACCCGACTTGTCCACATGTGTACACTTATGTGCACCGTGTCGTATGCAAACCTAGATGGTTTGGACGGGTACATACTACATGCCGGATGTACACATTCTGCTGACACATTCACATGCAGCCATTTACATATCTGTACCTGCGGTGGGTTGCTGACATGTGGGTAATGATTTGCCCGCGTGGCATTGCCTAACACAAACATCTTACCACAGTTCAGGTATGCACATTGTGTGTGGTTGTATAGCTGCACACGGATGCTAGCAGGTTTGGGTGCAGGGGTATACATGGGTGTGACTGACATGTACAATGAGGCTATTGTGTAGTACATCCGAATGCATGGGTTCTGCTTCTGGATATTACACTTCATCATACACCATCCAGTGTATGCAACAGAGATGTTGCTAGGTCTGGGATATGTTGCTATGCACATGTTTGCCTGTGTTTGTGGTATCTTGCTTCCTTACTGTTGTTATGTCGGCACAGCTGCCCGGCTATGTACTGTCACTACTGCTTGTGACCATTATGGTTGGCACCTTTTCCAATGCCCATAGTGGGGCATGTTATGTGGACACTTCGAAATTTGCAGGACTACACATACCCAGGGCTAGTGCAGTAGACAGAACTTCACTTGTTTGCCATACTATGAGCCTATTCTGTTATCGTTTGGGTTCCTTATTTATTTTCTTATGCCATGTCTGTGTTCCATACCGTAATGTATATGTTTTATGCTACTATTTACATGTATATTGCGGGAATTTGCGTGGCAGGGGATCGCAGGTCATTTTCCATTTTTACGATTGTTGCAGGGACACGACTGTCCAATCAGGGACTGTCCATGGCACTTTGGGACAGCAGGTAACCCTGGTGACCATGCCCATGTCGCTGCTGGGGTTTCCACCTTTTCCATTTTCCGATCTGGGATATTTCCGGGACTCACATCTGCTTTACAGGCCGACACATACAAACGGTCACTATATAGCATAGAAATTCACTTGTTTGCCTAAATAATTTACTTATTATTGTGGCAATTTCCTTGCTTATTCTGTTTATTGTGTCATTTCGGTATTTCTGTTACAGAAATAACCAATTCATGCTACCATTACATTACATACGGTATATCATTGTGTCCTACAATCGTAGCACATCAGCCATTTCTAATACGTTTTTTCGGGACACAACTGTCCATGGAGAGACTGCCCCAAACACAGTGGGACAGGTGGTGACCTTAGTCGCTGCTCCTATGTCGGTGCGGCGCGCTGACATGCGGCTGTACACCTTCTCTGAGTGTAAACACTGACAGTGCATTGCGGGACGGAGGCGGTCTTATGCGTATCCTTTGCTCCTTGAACGGGTACACTTATGCCTTGGTGGCTTCTATTTGCTTCTCCGTTAATTTGGAACGGGAAAAGGTTGCGTACTGCCAGTGCGTTTCATTCTGCACGGGACCTGGCTGCTGCCATTACTATTGTGGGCGGACCGTGGCTGTCAGCACATTAGGTTGCTCACCTCATGCCGGCTTAGACACGCCTCCAGACGCATCCTACCTGGGCTCGCTCACGTACACTACGCACGTGTCTGTGATTCCGGTGCACTCTCATTAATATGTATATGGCGCTACTGCGCCGGATATTCCATGCACCGCCGGCGCAGGCCTTACGCCGGCCTTGCGCCGAGCTTCATGAATCCCGGGGACAGTCTTATTTCACTGAAATATAGCATAAATGCAAGTGAAATTGCTTGTAACTAAAGAAAAACAGCATTCACTTTCAATGCTTTAAAGAGATGCAGCAGTACCATTAGGTTAATAAAGAGATACAGACATACTTCATACCTATGAAGCAACTACTCTAAGACAATGTTATGTACATACCTCAAATATAACTGCTAATAACTGCCATTGCTTTCATACCTCATTTAATATATATATATATATATATATATATATATATATATATATATATATATATATATATATATATAAATAGAATATGCACGCATTTCAAGTAGTAGTGATAAGCCATCTTTCTCTGTGGAACAGGAGAATAAAGGTCTACCTATGAGACAGGTCTGAATACACTCTCAGGCAGTGGAGGAGAGTGCTGAGGCTAGGAATGAAGGATTAATGCCTGCTTGCCCATTACAAGGGGAGGAGGAGGTGATTTCTGCTCAGTAGATACTCCAATGCAAGTGTAGACTCACACAAGGTCCATTGAGAACATAGGCATGGTATGCCAAGCCAAAATCAGTAGGGGTGTGTGTGTGTGTGTGTGTGTGTGTGTGTGTGTGTGTGTGTGTGTGTGTGTGTATGTTGTAGTATGCACAAGCCAAGCGGAGTTTGTGGGATACTCTGCAGTAATGTGCTTTCTACATCAGCCACCAATAGGAGGAGATAGAGCATAACAGCAATTCTCACTTTGCTCATACTGCTGACCATGGGTGAGCACTGTTTATTTAATGGCCTGAGGACATGCAGCTCTATAACAACACCAGTTTCGTGTGTGTGTGTGTGTGGGGGGATATTTGCTGTGGATAATCAGAATGAGATGAATGGGCTTAAGTTAATTAGGAGGCACTTTATAATTCTCATGGAGCAGTGCAATAATCACTTACGAAAAAAGTAATAGGAACAGGTTGCTGAGAATTCTCCTTTAAAGACATTATAAACTTGGACTAACAAATAAAGTATTCTAGCCTTGCTGCTGATGCTATTGTATATCATATGTCACTAATAATTAATATATCAGTCAAGGAAAGCTATGGCCCTATCCCTATATGCAGGAAAACTACCATGACAGTCGCTGTACAGAAAGAAAGTATGACTGTTGACTTATCCAACAATCCACACATTGTCTGTCTCAAAGATCATAGAAAGGTATATATACAAGCAGATTTTAAATAGCCTACATAATTTCAGCTTCATAATGCCAATACTGCATTTGTAGTCATAGCTGAAACCCTTAAGAGCTCAGTACAAGGTGATAACTGTAGCAAACTGCTTGTTACATTTGTACCAACCAGCTTGCTATGGTTACAGGACTGAAGAAGAGCATTATTAAGGTCTTCGGCTTTACTTATCTTTTTTTTTTTTTTTTTTTTGTGTTACAAGTGCCAGTTTAGGGAACTGAACAGGACACCAGAAAACCCAACTATGGTCATATCATTGTATAAACCATCATACTGAATAAGAATCAGTGACATGGTAATTTTAATTCCTTTGCATCAGTGAGGAAAGTATCATGGTCAGGTTACAATTGCGAGCAAATACTTAAACTGTACAGTTAACAGTTGAATAGGAAACAATATCAAAGAGAGAAGTGCATGGTCATAAATGTGCTCACTGGAACTGAGAAGCAATCAACACAGGAAACAGCAGAATGATCAGTGATGTGCAAGGCGAGGGCAGTTCTTATTCAAAGACACACGCAATAAGGTAGGACGAAGGAGGCAACCATCCTGGCTGCTAAGTGGTAGCAGATGTGATCAAGACTTCCTGTAATATCCTTTTCTATATACTTAAATTCTGGTACAGAAAGGCATTTAAGCAGTTTGGTTCATTTTTTTTTTTCTTCCTTTTGCCTTTTTGAACGGTAGAAAGGGTGAGGGAGGCATGGATTGGCTGCTGAAGAAGTTAGTGCACCAACTTGATTCCCCAGAATGACGAACTCCATTATTTTCTTTTTTTTTTTTTTGCTCTTCACTTAAAGCTAATGGGGTGGAGTGGTATACTGGGGACCAGTTATGGCTGTGGATATATATTGCATGATTCTGCTATCAGGCAAAGTGACTTTCTTACCATCATATGCAAATGACTATGAAAATGAGTGCAATTGTGAATGTGGATGAGGATAAAAAAACATGAGGGTGCCATTAAAAATTGCATTAATATTGTAATATGAGCCACTTTGAGAAGCAAATTTCAACACTGCCATTTCTCAGTGAACAGAAAAACTGACCACATTAAGATGCTACAGTAGCACCTATAACCAGTTTACAGCATTTTTAGGGGGCATTTTATTTATTTATGCACACACTTATTTACTGATTGTAATTTAATAATCTGGCAGGTGAGCTGGTAAAATGACACTTTAAGGAATTGGCTTGTTACACAGAAATACTAAAGCATATGGTAGCTTTATAAACAAACTGAAGTAGAAAACAAAATGTATGACAATAAGGTATACTACAGTAATGGCAGAAAAAATATGTTACATACAATATTTACAGATGTGACTAATGTAATTCACAGGATTTGATAAATTAGTTTAGAAGTGGGAGAAGTTGCACTGTTGTATGTCCCACTGACCTTCAGAAAGTTGTTTATTATTTGTGCAGTCCTGCAAACGTCTACAGCCCAATGCAACAGCAGCATACCAGATAATACATTATAGATAGAATGAAAAAGCAGGTACCTCATGGTGTCTGCTGCAGTGCTTAAATCCCAGGCATGCTTGTGGGAAAAATATGGTGTTGTTTGCTATCAGCACACATATGCCAATGGTGGGCCATCAGAAATTGCTAGTGGCTTATGATAATACCTGGTGCATCTCTGACAGACACATGCATTGTCACTATTGGTCCAGCTCCCACAATCAAGCCTTCAACAGATATCATCTCAATATCCCCGGAGAGGGGAATTTAGAAGTCTTCTCTGTCAGTGAGTGTGGTCTACATTGTTAGACCTCTGCCTGCACACATTCTCTCACATGCAAAACATTGGACCTTTGAGAGGGATGTAACATGTAGGGTATCCTGCTGCAGATTTGTTGTGCAGACCTGTGGTTGCCATTATCCATGGTGAGTTCCTGCCACACATGTTCTCAGAAGGCACTGTCAGTCAAATCTATAAACCTTACAATAACACATCTGCCTCAGCTAGAAATTTTTTCCAGCCACTATAGCTGTCTTGGTACCATTTTATTACCTGTAGATGGAATAATACACCTACGGTCAGTGACTGGGCACAGATATATCATCTCTAACAGTCCACCATTCATGCAGCAGCTTTAGCTGCACAAGTGTCATGTCTGCCATATTGTGCTTCTACAGACCACATCCCCACAACCATCCAGCTGCAACAGATTGGAGATTGACTGTGATGTAGCATGCAGCCTGTAATCTATCTATAAGAACCTGTATCACGAGTGACAACAGTGATGTCTGTCCCACAGAACAAATCCACAGTCTGAAACATTTAGCAGATGTGTCCCCTCCAACTCACCTCCATACCAATAAATATCAAATGAACTCCTGAAAAAAAGGGTATTCCTTCTAACACATCCAACTCAGTATTGCCAACTGACATGCCTATCCAAAAATCAGGTTCATTCAGCAGTCCATGTATTGAGATGGAGTGATTAGCTGGACCTATACCTTGTGTGCGAAAAATGCTCCTTCCTACCTCCCTGTGTTGTCAGCCCCATTCTCTGCAAGCTGCTGTTGAGCAATTCCCCAATGCAGTAAGTATATCCAGTCTGCATCCCCACTTGTTTATTGCCTGTGTAGCTTATTAGCATAGCTGCAGTGGTACCGGTGTTCACTATCCTGTTGCAATATTGTAGCATAATGAGTACCTTAATGATAATCCTGGCTTTTATCATACTATCACTAGACTTGAAGGACAGTAGTTATGCTAACAAAATAATTCCCCAGAAATATTTTTGAATTTTGGACACAGTGTGATGTAAAATCTGCTGTAAATGTTGTTGTGAGGCTCATTCCTATCCATATATACCCTTGTTAGTCCATAATACAGTCTGTGCATACCTAGACAGCTCCATTGCAAACATATAGCTGCATATTTTGGAACTACAGCAAGCAGTATATAGAGGCACAGTGGTACAATGATGCCACGGATAGTGGCATACTCCTATGCTACTGTATGTGTTGGCTGTTCTGCACTATCATGTGTGGTAGGTATGCATCTGCCTCCCTACTTTGTGCAGGTCTGTTGTTGTTGCACTGGAGCACACAGGCATTGGGCAGCCACAAGCTTCCATTCTGACCATTGATGCACATCTCATGCTCTCCATGATGTGTATTAACATGGTTCAGCTACCATTTCCATCCTGGTTTCAAGATGGCAAGAGGCATCAGGTCCTGGACAGCTACATTTGGAAGGACTCCCATATAATGCAGCAGGAATACAAAGACTTTTCTCCATCTGCTGCATGTGCACTATCAACAGCTCCTGCTGAGGGACTTAGATGAGGCTCTCCAGTGCAAAATGATTGTCTGGTACCCTCTTTTGACAAATCAGTGAGTGTTACAACAGGCATTAACCAGTCTGAAAAGAATTGCCAGCATAATTATAGTGAACTAAAGAGGTGACATCCTGATGTTCTCTACCAATGGATAGAATAGAAGAGAACAGAGATCAAGAGAGAGACTGATTGCTACAGTACTTATGACTCCAAGTCAACTGTATTTACATTACTATGACTTACTGTTCACCTAAAATCTGGTGGTCATGTTCATAGGTATACTATATTTGTGTATTTTATAAATCATTTTCAGTCTTTCCACAAATACCAATAATCAAAAGAACAGAATCAGTGGCAACAGGAGGCAGGCATAAATATCAACGTGACACAGTATTCATACTGTATGACTGTCAAACTTGTATATCTCTGTTTCACCTGATTCACTCATCACTTCTCAGGTTCATAATGGTCGTAAATAATGTATCCATTGCTTATTTTTTTCCTATGCTTTTAATATTAATATAGATTGTAAATGCATGTTTAACTATACAGTTCTTTTTACTAATACCAGTTAGTCATGATAGTGCCATTATACTGCAGAATGCAATTAAGGATATGGGTATCTGCTGAAGTACTTTTTCAGTCTGCAGCATTGTAAAGTCACCAAGCATGCATGCACATTGCCTTTATCTGCCTGACATGCCATACTTCATCAGTAACTGTTCCACTGACCTTCACTGTGCCAGGTACATCTGGTATACCACGGACATAAAAGATTAAGGCTGTTGGGCACCAGTGCAATTGCTTTTATATTTGTCAATGTGTGGTATTAAAAAAGCATTATATTCCATTTGGTATTCTGAGGTATATTATGTGTGATGTCACACCATCCAGTGACATGTATTCTAGAGGGTCTAGGACTATTGAGCAAAAGCTTGTTTAACCGAAACCAAAATGGGCAAGCACACTTTCACAAAATTGCGTTTTCACCGAAAATGCACTCTCGCTAAAGTGAGCTCAAAAGAAAAAAAAAATGACAGAATGGCTGTTGCTGAGATCGCAGTACAGTGGGGATAACGGAATATTCCATTTTTTCCACTGTAGTGCGATCTTGGAGTGAGAGTATAAAAGTAGGGGGTGTGGAATGCACAGCCCCCCACATCAGGGGGTGCAGTGGGCTTGCCCCCCTGCATAAATGTGTTCACTGTTTTTTTTTTTTTTTTTTTTTTTTTTTTTTAAATGTTGTGCTTTGGTTTTATTTTGCAGACTTTCACAAAAGTGTTTTTTCTGTGAAACAGCACTTTCGCGGAAGTGTGCTCAAGTGTTTCAGTTTTGTTGAAATGTGTAATCAGTAATTAGTCATAGATCCATTCTAGAATCCCTGACTCTGTGTATGATACCTGTTCATATACAGTACCTCCCCAGGGCTGTACAATTCATTTGTTCATTGTTGTGATTTCTGCCTAAAATTTTGAGATTTAATCACACACTGTTTACTGTTCCTTCACTGTGCCTCTCTCCTTCACAGCAGTAATGGGGAATCACCCATTATTTCCTGTACTGTTATCTGCAAGTCCTGTCACACACATGCCCAAGGCCTGAACATTGCATACATTTTGTCATTACTCTGCTGACTGCATTTTCCTCTTTCCAGTTTCTATAGTAGAAAGCTGCAGCACAACACACTGATTATAGCTTTTTGTCCTGTTCTCTTTATAACTGTCACTTTCTTAATTTTATTACTTGTCCTTTATAGTTTTGTTTCTTTCCATTTATGTTCATTTTTATGCAGGTTCAGTTGCAAGCTGGTAGTGAAACATCCATCTCTCCCTCCACTAGCCTTGGCATCACATGCTGTATCTCCAGATGTTTCTAGTCTGCCCTACCTGCAATATCACAAAAGTTATCCCATGAGAGATATCATAGGTGGTGGTTTCTGCTGTTACTTCTCCAGTGAATAATGTAGGCTCCTTATTAGGGAGTAGCGCTGGGGAGCACTATTGCGTCACATGGCAGGAAGTGAGTGGGCTTTTGTGAACTGTGGTGGAGCAGTTGTTTGACACCCAGACTGGCATTCTGAAGTGCATCCTCATGTGACTTGGAGTGCTGCATGGCCACAACATCTGTGCCACTGGTGGCTTGTCCCTACCATAAGGGCAGTCACAGTGGTAAGAGATGGCCAGCTGGGCTCACTACTGCAGAGCCTGGTAGAGGACCTCATTTTATCTTAACCCCCATCATATTGTCCCCCTTTCTTGTGTTTCACTTACCCTCCATTTATTGTCCATTCATCCCCATCATCATTTGCCCTCCCACTGTCTGTCTTCATAACATCTTTCTAGGCTCCATTCTGTATCAGTACCTCCCCATCAGTCTTTGTCTGTGTTATATGTTTATATGTCTGCCACTACTATCTTCCTGGTACCCTCCTTCCCAACAACATCATCGGCCTGAATATCACCCTTTATACACATTCTGTAAATATAAAAAGGACACATCTCACAAAAAATAATAATCCTCCTTTTCCATCAGTGATGATTTCCATATATTTCTCTGCTTGCTCCTCCTTCTTTCTCCATTTACTTCTCATTTACAATATAAACATACTATTCACTTTGCTGTGCAGTCCTTGTGAGGAATGTCAGCTGTGCCATGTTTTATAACACTGATGCTTTGAAGCAAATAAGGATGCATATCGTCATGAGCATGTCATCTGCCTGCTACTGGGGCCAGGTTATGTGACCTGCAATAATATGGTTCATATCTCTGTGGAATGTCTTCCAACTTCAAGGGTAGATAGCATACATATGTAGCACTAAAACTTGCAGGACTGTACTGTGTTGCTGCTTATGCATAGTTAAGTCTCATTGAGTCACATTGTACAAATACGAGCTTGCCATTTTATACAGTTTGGCCACATTACCACCTTTGCAAACCCCCGACATAGATTTTGACATGGGATTAATTCTTATGACAGAGAATACTCAGATTTTTTTTTTTTATAAATGTTATGGAATTTCTCAAAGTGTTAAAAAGTTAAGTAAAAAAGTACCATGCTGCTAAGGTATTCATTCTTCTGTTTTAATTGTCTTGCCTACCCTTACTGAAATAACCATTAACAGCTCCCAGTAGCCTCTCCACATTCTTTAGGTCAAACAAACAAGACAAATACCACCTGAACTTTAACTGACTCATTCAGGGTCAGCAAAGAGATATAGGTACCCCTGGGCTGCAATGATTTGCTGCTGAGGAAGAATTTCTTGTATGTTGTAAATTCCTTGCCCATTGCACACATCTGTACTGTCAAGGGGTAGACATGCCATAGTGAATGCGGCTGTATTACCCCACCTCCACATTAATTCACTTCCTCCCTCCAGACCACACCCACATGAGCATTCTCACCTCCTCCAGTGTTCAGTCATGAAGTACAGTGTACTTCCTTCCAGGATCGTCGCAATCCATCCTCATCTTGCCAGGACCATAGACAGGAATAGATCCCTCTGTGCCATGACACTGCCAAGAATTCTCCTCATGAAGAAACATCAGCATCTCAAGTTGACTGATTCGCTTTTCATCTATTGCATGATAATGAAGAATATGAACTAGAGTGATAGATTAGATAGTAGAGAATGTCCTAATAACAAATGATGCTGAGTTGGAATATCTAATCAGCAATTATACCATTTACAGTCATGTTTATTCTTTATAATAGAGAGGTCAAGCAAATTACAAAACCAGAAGACGTAGTAGGAACTTTCCCCTACACAGACAAGTCTGTAATGAAGACATTTTATGCATAGTTGTTTATTTTAGTGAGTTAGTTAGCTACACGATATGTAATAGCATAAACTGCTTCTATGTACATCTGATTGTGGTAAACACATAATATGCATTATCCTAAATAAGGACCAGGCTAGTTTGATGTTGGTCACATTAACATATGAAAGTAAACACCTAGAAATGTAGTTCTGAATGGTATGTTAAATTACGAATCAAATTACACAAGAAAGATATATAATGTTTCAATTTAAGTTAATTCAAGCAAAAAGAAGCTAAGTCATGTTTCTTATCCTGGTATTTAAATAATTATATCCATTTACATGCAACCATTTTAAATAACCATAGTTCCTATAAAGGTTCTGTTAAACTCTTATGGCAGAATTTTAAATTATTGAACTTTCATACCAGATGATAAAGGTAGATGTCAGAGTTCATCAGAATGGTTGTAATAGTAAGGAGAACATTATCTGTCAATTAATATGTTAATATAAGGTTTCATACGAAAGGTTGCATTAGTAAAAACTTGTCAAACAAGCCAATTTCCTTAATTACATTTTGAGTATACCAAATCACATATTAAAAAAAGATGAATGCTTCAAAAATAAGTTGAGTACTTGCCAGGAAAGGAGGATAGATTTGCAGGGAATTTATAATTTCATGTGTCAAAAATCTGATTGCTATTATCCATAATGTGCTGCTATCAAATGGAAAACTAAAATAATCAAAAATCATACATAATTTGGTTGTCATTAAGGCAGTTTAATAAGATCTAGATTTCAGTAGTTTAAGTGTATTTTATTAATTGAGACTATCCAAATTTAACTTTTGCGAAAGAAACTTCAAAATGTGTTTGTCTCCAGATTTTCAAAAAAAAAAAACAAACTGGACACATATGAGAAACAGAATTGTCACAAATGTGAAAGAGTTGAGGGAAGAAGTGCATTTTTATTACTGAAGACATGACTAAAAGACAAATCAAAGTCTGTCTCATTTATAAAGAAAAGATTTGAACTTTTTCATATGAATGTTGAAATCTGTAAAAACAATGAAGTGAACATTTTGCTTATGCATTAGTCCTTGTAATTGTAATTCATTAATAAGTGTACCAATGGATGAGATGAGGCACAGGTTGGCATTATCTTTGGGTATCATACCTCAATATCTACCTGGAGCAGTGGTATTAGTGGCAACAGTTTATACTGCAGTGAAATGACTGAACACTGTCTTTTTGATGGCATGCATGTTTTCCTCCATGGTTAATTTGCATCAGGTGCTCGCATACCCATCACCATTCAGATTGCTCTGCTCACTATAGCCATTTCTAGAGTAAAACCATATCAATAGAGCAGTCTATGATTCACTGGGTCTTACCATTTTGTGGAAACATTCAGAAGTAAGACTTCCACATCACTGTTATCCTTTATGAATCCCAGGAATAATGTGCCCATTTCTATCACAGTCATACATCAGCAATGTACTCAATAAGTGGTGTGTGATAGCAGCTGATCATTGACAGAGTTTTACATTGCGCAGCATCTCCACTTAATAATGTTAGGTACTCTTGTTGAGTTTTTCACTTTTATTCCTTCTTTGTAGAGTCTGCTTATATTTCTTGTGTCTGTATGGATTTTATCCATGTGCTTTGGTTTCTTCTCACAGACCATCAGCTTAATAAAATATGCTTCTGGCCAATCTAATGCTAGAAGGACACACAGAATTTAACTATCGGTCTTTGGAAGGAAACAGGCAGGGACTACTCCCACAGAGGATTTATATATCTTTCATTTGTCATGCCTGTTTATTGGGAAACTACTGGTGTGTTGGCTTTGAAAAATTAAGCTTTAGACACAATGTATTTTCCTTGAAAGAACTCAGAATGTTTTGTTCAGGCCATCTTTAAATCCAAAAGTTTTAAAAAAGCTCCAAGATGTATCTCAGAATATCTAGATCTCCATGACTTCTTGGTACCTAGCATTTACTGGATTCCAACTTAATTCTGTTACATTTTCCAGATTTATTGCAGTAGAATCATGGTCGATTAATGGGATGAGTAATTAAATACCAAGACAATGTGCAAAAAAAGTAAGAAAGAAATAATTTATCTGCAATGGTACAGGCTCAGAGTGAGGGGAAAATAGGAGAGTGGCACAGGTGAAGTGTAGGGGGTTATAGTCTGCAAAAAGGAGCCCATGGAGTCCTTTCTCTAGGCTCTATTTCACCCAAGGCTGATCTTCTTGCTTGCAGTCAGAAATGTGTGAGATATATAGTCAGTAAAAAGCTATGAATGAGTGGGCACATACTGAAGCAGAATGTGAAAATAACAGTATCTGTTGTTTGATCAAAGGTAATGGTCATTGACCTGCTGTACCAGAGCCCCATCCTCATCCCAGTTAACCCTACCCATTCAACTGCATCTTGCAGCCCTTTACCCCTCCTTTGCCTAGAGGTCACCAGCCACCGCTGCTTCTAGGAAGAGGGAACCAATGCTAGATATGATGCTTTAAATGTAATAGCACATTGTATCAGGCAGCAAATGTCTGCTGTCATCTTGGATTTTACCATTCATACTTCTTTTGTTAAATCTGCAGTTATTTTAATGTTGGCACCCATGCAGGATATCAGTTTCTGTATTCAGATACCATTAATACATGGAAAAATCAGTTGTCCTAAAGAGTTTCAGAGAAATTATATCAGGAGGGTGTCCTAGAGGGGAGGATGCAGTGCTCTCTTAACTGTTCCTATAACATAAGTAAGTAATGCCTTGTTTGGACCACTAATTTAAGAGACAATTTCCTGGACTGGCTATTCCAAACTGTTGAATTAATAATCGTTTCTCAAGCCTCTAAAAGTCTAAATGATTAAATTGACGATCTTAGGCCCACTATCTATGGCTATTAAACTATGCTGTAAGTAGTCAGTGAAAGAATCTGATACACTTTAGGCACCATTTAATTATGTCAGTCTTCTGAATTTGATATTTGTTTATTCCATCTCTTGAAAAAAGTGCTTTAGGTTTATACAAAGTATTCTTAATGTGTTTAATGCCATTTTGTAAGTTGCAAACAGATGAACACAATGGTAATTTTACTTTTGTCATAGCTGAAATAATTATGTCACCAATCTAATTTGAGGAAATTAGAGAGTCTGCTTGTCTTGCTAAATGTTCTTCTTGAGTACTTGTAGAATAGTGTGTGTGCATTGTACCTTTAAGAAGCATTTCAAGGTCTGTGCGTGCATATAAATAGCAAACACATGCCAGCTTCAGTGTCATTTTGAGAGTGCAGTCAGACAGTGAGCATGTAGGAGTGTAATAACTAGTTTATTTATAAGTTTACCTAAGTTAAAGTTATTAAGCCTCAATCCTGATGTATTTGTACATAATACAGCTGCTTGTACAGAACCCACAAAGACTCGTCTATTTCATCTTGACTAGACAAGGGACAGTACTGGACCCCAATCATTATTTTTTAAAGCAGCTTTCATCATTTAGTAAAACCTGAATTTCTCTCACTGAGGAGACAAGATGTTTAACAATCTTCAAGCAGGTTCTCTGTTTATTTTTATTGTGTCTTCATTGGCAGACTACAGTGGAGATCTGGGAGCCAAACTTAATTTAAGATAGTGAAGATCAGATATTATAGAAGCCTTCATATTGTTTTCGATACTGGATGCAATATTCTCTCTGCAGAAATCATGCGCAAACATTTGTTTCACCATAAAGGTACCATGCACCACAAGTAAAATGTTCAAAATCGCACAGACTTCTCAGGAGGAAATATGCAACCCAGTAAAAGTCCTGTAACAGAAAAAGTCAATGGTGTATTCAAAGGTCAAGCTAGTTTGTTAGGGGAACTCAATTACTTGTGAATAGATGCTTAAGTTCCCAGAGATACCAAGAAAATTTAAGATGAACTGCTAAAAAGGGGCTTATTGGAAAACTCAGTGATATGATACCATTGCTATGTGACTGCTGTTTGCTTCATAAAATGGCATTGTCAGTTCAGAATGACACAATGATCCACATACACTAAAGGGATGATAATACCAATATGAAGCAGTTTCTAGATGCAAGATACACCCACAGCATACAAAGACAGTGCAGCTCAGTAATTGGTAACACAGAGAACAATGAATTACAGGGTGTGGAAGTTCAAAACTAATAATTTAGGCATTATTGAGTGGTACAGTACATAAATCCATCCTAGCATACTGGTACCACTTTTAATGATTTTCAAATAGCACTTGTGGTAGTTTACCATAAAACAGTTTATTGTGAATTATGTTTATTTGCAACTATTTCAAGGTGGAATTTCTGATATTAGTCGGCTTCAAGGAAATAGGAAATAGTGGAAATCATTGGCATGAAAGACATCAGTCCAGAAATCATTATAACTTATTTATCAATTTAAATCCATAAGAATGCTCCTCAAGGCACTGCGGTTATCTTAGTCACTAGAGTGGATATGTTATCTGCAGAGTTTTCTGATAGTATCCAGCTTAAGCATTAACTGCTTCAACCTGTTAATGTGTCATCTTTTGAACAGTGACCTTGTCTCCAAAAATGACTTTTCTTCTTGTTCAATGAATTCTAGTTAGATAAGCTTACAAAAAAATCCATGATTGAGTTGATGATGCCAGTAATAATTAATTCATCTTTTCTAAAATCAATTTTATTCTGTACTTGACAATAAATTACATAACAGGAATTACAATCCATAAGATTAATGCTGTGGATTTCGACTTGGTAAACATTCGTTCTCATTAATTCTCAAAGTAAAGGGTCTTTGTTAATTTATTTCTCAGTGATATTTTATAATTGTGCTATACATTCACTGAAAACTTTATGTTAGGTGACAATGACAGAATATGACATATTTTATTTATGAGATGAGAAGAGATTTTATACCTATATAGCTTACCCTAGAAAAAGTACAGCAAAATCAATTTCAGAAAAGTATGAAACTTTGATGTTCCAATAACATGGATTTGTATAGCAACTTTGAAACTGGAAGAGCTGAGCTGAAGACATTAGACTGATTTGCTGAAGCCAAATCACAGGAACAGGCTACCAAGCAGGTCTCACTGCTCAAAGAGCAACAGGCCACGGCCAATGGTTTTGTTAAGTGCCAAACTAATAAACATGTTAAGGCCTGAACAGCAGTGCATAGCACTGTAGTCATGAAGGATTTGTGTTAGAATGCACCTATAATCTAACTTTCCAAGCCCTGCCTAAGCAATGTGGCAGTATGCATTCTAGCCAGTTCAGAAAAAGTGCAGAGGCCACAGCGATAAAGCCCTGCACTAATCATGTATGACAGCTTCGGAACAACTGGCAAGCTCCCTCAAAGGTAAGTACTCCTTAGAGTGATGGAGACCCTCAATGGCATAATGCAGAGAGCTATAGCAAGACACAGTGGAAGAAGTAAAGGGACAGTTGCATACAGTGAGAGACTCAATGGTGAGACTGGCAAGGAGATATACAAATTATATAAGAAAGTACAGTACGTTACCTTTATGTCCACATCTTCTTGCTTGTAGTTTGCTGTCATGAACTTAAAGAAAGAGCTTTGTGAAATAGGGATTGTAAAGCAAAAAAATATATTATTATACTGCTGAATATATTGCATTATAAAGAAATGTAAGACGTTTAGACAAACAGACCTCCAAGTATCTAATACTTGAAAACAAAACAAGAAATTACAACATATTAATATGTTTTAGATAAAATTTGAAAGAGTGCAGCTCAAAGACAATGAGTAAGATGTTCACAACTGATATACAGAGGCAGTGTTACTAATCAAGGGAAATTCATTATGAGAGAAGGTGATATGTCCAGATGAAAACTGCTCTAGAGATACAGCTGTAATAATGAAAGATGGCAGCTGTTGAAGAGAAAAAAATGTGTAAACATATGTATGGTTTCATGAAAGCTATAGCAGGATTTACAATATTTGCTAATTTTTAAATTACTATGCAATGCATACATTTTACATGGAAATGGTGTTTACTTATCTTCATTAGCCAAAATGAAACTACAGATTTTATTGTGTATATGTATGTATGTATGTATTTATGTACTTTTAATCTTAATCGGAAGCTTTTTCAAATATCATCAAGTTCAAAACAAGGTGCCATGGATGCTTAAATATTTAAGTTTGCAGAAGAGTATATTTTAAGGTCTCTAATTTTGTAATACGTTTGCTGTGAGAACACATGTCATATGTAATGTGAAGCACACCTGATATACTGGCTAGATTTGTCATAGTTCATTACAAATCCTTTATGTGCTCAGAAAATCATTGAACTTTGCATTAATAAATGATTTATTTATTGCATTTCATGAACATAGGTGAGTATTTCAGAAACCGACAGATGTGTCTACAAACCTTTACTTAATGCAAACAAATGGTCTCAGTTTAGAAGGTTCTTTGGGTTTGAAGAAGGAGTACAGCAAATTATCTGAGAGATTTATTTAAATGACTCCTACATTACAAGCAGTACCAAAACCCATTAAATATTTTCTGTGCCTGCGCCACATTAATTCTCATTCTCTATTAACTTATGAGCTTCTGCTGCTATTTAAATATGCACTGAAACCATTTATTTGATTTGGCTACTTTCCTGTGCAGGATTAGTTATATACCAGCTGCTCTGACTTTGTATTTCATTAAGATTTTATGAACTGGACTGGACTAGCAGCACATGCACCATGCTGCTCATTGTACAAAAGTCTGCAGTGAATTTGTTGTCAAATAAAGGTCCTGCATAAAATACGTTCAATCTCATCCGAATGTAACAAAGATTCTACATACAATGCTTTCAGTCTCAAGCTGATGTAATGAAAGTTATACAGACAATGCATCCAGTGTTATGCTACTGTAATGAGGGTTCTACATACAATGTATTAAGTGACATGCTAATGTAAAGAAGGTTCTACAAACAATGCATTCAGCCTCATGTTAATGTAATGAAGGTTCTACATCAAATACATGCAGTTTCATGTTAATGTGACATACAACTGTATAAGTAAACTTACCATAACAGTAGATGCTGAAATGATCATTGTGATCCTTGAAAACATCAAAGGAGCATACTCTTCAGCAGATGTAAAGCTCGGAATAGCTTTGCACCTAAAGTTGTGCTTTAGTCAGCTTAGCTCAAGCTGCCTAACAGTTTGGGTGGGTGGAAGATGCCCTGAAGCTTTTGAAGCTGGTCAGCTGTTCTATCTTGGCAGGCATGATATAACCCATATAGCTGACGCTACTGCAGCAGTGATTAATATGATGAACACTGAAGGTTCTTCACATAATGAATTCATGCTTATGCTAATATAATGAAGGTTCTACATATAATGCATTCAGGCTTATGCTGACATACAGTGAAGTTTCTACATACAATGCATTCTGTCTCATGTTAATGCAGTGAAGGTTCTCCATGCAATGCTTTCAGTCTCATGCTAATGTAATAAAGGTTCTACATACAATGTATTCTGGCTCATGTTTGGTAAAAAACTTTATGCACAGTTCATATTCTTTAGTTTTGCTTTTATATTATTAACCATTTCTTACTGAACACATACCTTGAATAAAACTATCATACAAAGGTATTTACTAACCCTACGCTTATAAATAAACATTATTAATACATTTACCACAGATATGGTACTGCAACCAGATACTTAATTAACTATTGCATTGTTGTAGAAGATGTTTTTGTAAAGCAACTCATCTCTCCTGATAAAAATGCATTTTTGGTATAGCAATAAGTGGAATTGAAATCACATGGCATAGATACTGACATTAAAATTGATGATGTCTTTATTTTGCAGTTCAGTGGTTTTAAGGCAGTACTCTGACCATTCCTTTTCTCTTAAAACAGATAGTTGCTAGCTGTGAAACCTCTTTCCTTGCAACACCTGTTTTGGAAAAGTCATGGTTAGGAGAAAAACAAAACCCTGCAAATGTGAAAAGAAGATCTCAAGACTTAAACATACTTGCAAGTCAAGAAAAAAAGAGATGCAAGAGAGGTAAAGGTAGAAAATTAAACCCACAGAACATTTGATAAGTGGGGAAGTTGGCCACAGAGCTTTGAAATAAACTAACCAGATGACGGGAGCTCATGAAGAAGAAAATGCCATTACAAAGTATGGTATATTCATGAAATCATTATTAGGTGTTGACAAAACTGCAGGAACTATCCACAATTTATAAGATATCAGAATATGCAAAGGAGATCAAGTACCGAGCAACGGGAAGCCAAATGACAGCCATGGAAGGATATCTGTAAGAGCAAAATATTATAACTTGATAACAATGAAAAGAAATCACACAGCTGAGGTAATTTCTATAATGTACTGAAGGGTGTAGATGTACCCATCAGGAATATGTTGAATTATTTAAGGACATGAATAATGTGATCATAAATAAGTTGTACAATTGTTTCAGGACTATCTGGTAATGGTATGCCTAAATATTTTTGATGTTTACAATTTAAGTTAAAACTGTAATTTTTTAGGACGTACTATGTTTTGATTTAATTAAATATACTTTGTTTTACTTTTATTCCTAAAGATAGACATGTTTCTTTATTTAAATGAGGTTTAAATGTATTACAGAAGCTTTAAGATTAGTTAAATATAGGTTCATAGGTTTATAGGTGTGTACTAGGCTAATGGCCCTGGAGCCTTTACAAGCCTAGCCCATAGAAGTGCCCTGGCACATAATCTATGAGTAGTAGTCTTAGAATGAATTTAGGGGGAATTTAATAAAGCCTACATGGAGAGATTTTTCATGTAGGCAGAGTGGCATGGCCCCAACATGGAAACCGCCTGCTGTGCGAGCCAGTAAACAGAGCAGTGGAGTGTGCATGAGCGTGTGGACATGGAAGTATCCATATAATGCAAATCACCTCATAAAGAGGTAAATTTTATGTAAAAGAGGTCAAATGAGGGTGCTGGAGTGATCCAGAAAGCAGATAGGTAGTCATGCAGACCCTGTGTTGGTGTCATAAGTGTACACGGAAAATTACCATGTACGAGAAAGCAAAAATAGAACACGAGCTGTAAAAGCCCATTTAGAAATTCAGGGATTGCATATTAGGGACAGATGTGCAAAACTATGCCCTGTATGTGCAAAAAATACTGCAAAATAATAAAAAAGTAACTTTTTTTTAATAACCATATCGCATTTCATGCTGTTATGCAAAAAAATATTAAAAACTGTAAAATCCAAAAACAAGCATACGTATGTCAGAATAATGCATTATATTGCCCTGCAAGCAGTATGTACAATGGTATATTTCAGTGGTTGCTAAGCAAGTAGGCCCTGGAATAGTGAAGTATCCAGGTTGTGTGCATGGATCAGTATGCAAATGTGCTGGGGTTACTGAATAAAAAAATGATCTACTGTGTCTGCAGATAAAACTGGTGTAGCCCCTGAACATTTTGGTGTCCACAGAAGAGGTAGCTGCCATCAAAAGAGGGTGTGTCACATGTCACATTATGTTTAAGTGGATTGGAGCTAACCGGTGCCAGTTTGTGCACAGCGCAGCTCAGCTCTACTAAGCAGAGGGGTATATCTAGTGCTACTAGAGAGGGCTACTGGGCTATTTCCAGATAATTAACAACTATGTGGGACAACAGGCACTCTGTCCAGTACTGGCTGCCCCATAATATGCAGTAGGCCACAAGGCAGCAAAACCCACTGCACTATGTGAGGGAATTGCCAAACACTGGGGTCATAGGGCAGATGCATGACTGTCAGTGCTAGAGTCCCCTACCCCCAACACAGCCATGTTCCCATACAACTGCAGCAACAGTATGCTTCCAAGGTTATAGCAGCAGACCACACAATCCCAAGGCTCTCCCAAACAATGTTGTGACATGTTCTATATCCTCAATATGCAGGGGTCAAATTTTATGTCTGACTGATGTTGATTATCTCAGGAATTAAATATTTTCTGGTGGCTGGTGTGGTTTAGTGGGTTAAGTATATTAGCATGGTTGATGATGTTCATGGTCAAAAACCGACTGCATCTGTAATTTTGCACATGAGGTACTCCTATGGTAGGAGTCCCACAGACTGTCAATATCTCAATATTTGTTACTGCAAGAAAGCTGGACAAAGCCAGAGACAATGGAGGGACAGAACTATAGACATTACACATGCTCTGCGTAACCTAGAAGGGGGCTGATATAACAGCAGGTTGGAACAAGTCAGAATAGCAGCAGGATTTAAAGGCCTTCATGTAACTGTTTTAGTACCTACAACACGTCAGTGAGCAGCATGCTGTAGTATATTACCAAAAAAACACAACCATCTGAGGAGCAAAGCAGACATATGGGGTGGAATACTAGACATCCTGCTAAACACGTACAGTCAGAGGTGTGAAGTCTTGTAACCCTGTGTGTGCTGTTACATCATGTACCCCTGTCACAGCATACCTACAACTACTTAGAGCAGGAAATATGGACACAGCCATGAACAGGAGTGGGACAAAGGCCCACATATAAACAGAAGGATTAATTATTGGCCAGACAAATGTAGAAAATGCAGAGAATAACAGGTCATGCAGTAGCATGGGTTCCCTGCTGTGTGTACAGTCAGTAATTCAAATGTCTCACATCAGTTCCTAACATTAATCTATAATGATTTACAACTGATGTACCAGAAAATCACAATGCTATGTAATACATACCAGACATATGATGTAAAACCCTGTACAATGTATTACAATCTGTACACACCCTAGGTATGGCTCAGATATTATGTGCAACTCACAGCCAGACAACCCCTTGGACATAATATCAGGGATGTGCTGAACTGTTGAATCAGGTGCAGCAGCCAATTGACTGTAGCACAATTTATCCTGGACTGGACTACAGGTAGGTCTGGCCTGGAGTCACCTTGGACTTACTGACTGTCATACTGGGCATGATCCTATACTTAGCTCATCCCATGTCTGATGCCTCTGCCTAAAGAACTGAGATGTGAATATATCTCTGTGCATACAGACAGCATTGTATATGTATCAGTCTCTTTCTATCCCCCTCAGACATAATTACCCTAATCTATCACTATGTGGCATACACACACACACACACACACACATATATATATATATATATATATATATATATATATATATATATATATATATATATATGTATCTGTATATCTATATAGATATATAGAGGTAACAGCTCTATAGACACACACACAAACACACACACACACACAGACACACACACACACACACACACACACACACACACACACACACACACACAAAGGTGTAGAGTGATATAGTGCTACAGCAACTTATACACCAAAATGTAACCGGTGGAGTTTGCAACTAGTACTGCGAGATGTACTGTATAATAGTAGATAGGTAGGGGTTCTAATCTGACATCGGCTCTGTGTGTTGTGTGTGTGTGTGTGTGTGTGTGTGTGTGTGTGTGTGTATGTGTATGTAGCTATTACCCATACAGTAGTACAGACATGTCCATCAGGCTTATGTCTGTGCAATGGTCAATCATTTTATGGCCCTGTGATTAGCGTCCTCCACATCAATGGCCTCATTGACAACAGCTTCTGATGTCATCCACCTTAACAGCAGTGGCAAACACTTCCAAAACATGTAAGTTTTGTGATGCATGTGATAAGTTTTTAGTGCTGTATTATGTGCTACTAGATAGGTAGGGGTTATAATCTCAGAAAGGGCAACAATGTGTGTGTGTGTGTGTGTGTGTGTGTGTGTGTGTGTGTGTGTGTGTGTGTGTGTGTGTGTGTGTGTGTGCCTCTCTTTCCTTTGTGCAATGGTCATACATTTTGAAAACCTGTCAACCCCCCATTGGCATCATTTACAGTGCTTGTTGATGCCATCCACCTTAATAGCAGTGGAAAACACTTCAAAAACAGATAAGCATTATGGTGCATGCAATACGTGCTTAGTGTTATAATATATACTACTAGATAGGTAAGGGTTGTAATCTCAGAAAGGGAAACTCTGTGTGTGTGTGTGTGTGTGTGTGTGTGTGTGTGTGTGTGTGTGTGTGTGTGTGTGTGTGTGCGTGTATGTGTGTGTGTGTGTATGTGTGTATATGGGTGTGTAACTATGCCCCCCTGCAGCAGTGTGTCTGTCTTGCCCATGTGTATGCAATGGTTATATGGTTATACATTTTAAGGCCCTGTGAGTACCTGCTGCCCCTAAATAGCCCACATCTACCTTGGCATACATGCTATCTGCCACCACCTACATTTGTAGGTACAGAACACCCAGGTGACATGTATCAAGGGTGCATGCAGGATTATGCTGTCTGCCTCATTGTCCCTGACACACTACACTACAGAAACCCACCTAGGTAACCATGCACATATAAAGCCTTACCTTGCTGATGTCATATTTCTGCTTTGCTACCATGCCATCCTGAGCCACTGTACTGCCACCAGATCTCCACAGTGTTGCCACTCAGACCCCTGCAACAGAAACACACAAAGTTCTGAGAGATACCTGTCAGTCTATGGCAACTCTGCCAATCTAACATCATGCAACAAAGGAGCAAACATGTTAATATGTACTCATGACACATGCCAGCAGACAGCACCTATGGCATAACAGAACCACAGTAAACAATATCATGTAATGTACTATAGTCACCCTGTGCATCAGACACATATCTGCATGCCCCTGCATTGATGGTATGGATGGCAGGGATGTGGCACAGGTATCATCACATGCACAAGCTGTGGTGTGTAGGTGCCAGATACCTAGGCTCTGCCAAACAGTTGACATTGGTATGTGAGAGTCAGGAAGGGGTGGTGGTCAGCTGGGCCATGGAGAGGTGCCGTGTGTGTCTGTTGGTGACCTGCATGTGACACTGATATATGAGTGTGTGCGTTTACACAGAAAAGCCATGTGCTAGCCCTACATATTTGTATATTGGACAGCAGTGGAACATACATGGCAAACTGGACAGTTCACCATCCCTGGCCACGAACATGGGATCTGGCTCTGCCAGGAGTGGCACTAGCACCTCCATGCCCAGGGTCAGATGTGGTACTAGTCACTGACAGTGACTGGTGTCTGCTGGGCCCGTGTCCTTCACAGAAACACCCAGGACCATGTGCCCATGGCCTGCCACATCATGGTATGGACAGTAACCTCCCTTCTGTAGTGCTGGAGGTACTGCCACTATGGGAGTGTGAGTGTGCATGGCGACCTGAACTCTCAGCAGATGTTGCTGACCTATGGCCTCATGTCTGATGCCCTACTCCCACCACATGTTCTAGCACAGACAATGTGTGGACAAGTACAGACAATGTCTCACTCCACCATCAGTCCACTACATCAGTGAAATGATGCATGGCATCAACAATGTTGTGAATGGAGTCACTGATGCCAGACAGTAATGCATCCATGATCCTGAGCTTCTATCTGGTGTTGCATTGGGAAAGTGCCTCTGCCTCCATGATGGACCAAAACATGCCTCAAGTGACTCATGATGTGATGCCTGTGACAACTGGTGGATGGGCAGCAGTCCTTCTTTGAAAACCCCTGTAAACCTGCCTGTATGGGACCTCGCCTGCTGTCTGGTTATGGCTAGTGTCTACAGTCACTGATGCCATAGTCATCACACTCTCTTGTTCAATGCCACCACACTCTGGCTGTCCAATATCTGTGGCCACATGGGACTGGGTATCTGTGGCCATACTGACTGTGTGTGGGGACACTGGGGGAGGAAGTTGGATGTCAACCCATGGTACAAAGTAAGTCCCCAACAACCAAACTTGTTCCTCATTATGGCCACCATCATCATCAGAGTTTGATGAGACACTGACATTAAGTTGTGAGGGAACACACTCCAACCCCCATGGTCACCTGTGAAGAGGAAGACAACATAACTAAATTAATACCTGTTCTATTATGTCTGCTGATACACACACACACACACACACACACACACACACACACACACACACACATACAGGTGAGGTGCTATAACTGCATTATACATACCACATCTTATTTCTGATCCCATGCACAACACACAGGCAGACTATAATATACACTAACAAGACAGACCCTTAATAAGATGCACTGCAGCAATGTCCGGTTAATGCTGCCAGTATTATACACTTGTGAGATAAGCAATATGTCAGTGTATATGATGGACTTACACCTAAAACACAGTGCACCTATCTTCACCATACTATTGCCCCCTGTATAACAGACTGCATAGACCTTCACAAAAATAAGTGCAAATATGTTACAGCTCCTGAAAATACACTATTGTGATTACTGATTAAATGCACTGCAGTGAACCCCTCCATAACTGACCGTATAAGTATTGTACTCTGGCTAAGCGTAACAGTTGTGTCTAAAGAAAACTGGCAGCCCTTAGCATTCTTAGGGTATATACGAGCCATTCCAAATTAGTTTCACACTAACCGGCTACAGGATGTTGGACTCGACCACACCTGATGTACCCAGGGAAATGTGAGGGAGATGTATTGTCAGCAAACATGAATGTGCCAGTGTTAAATGATAATATGTGTGTATAATCAACATGTACAGTAGGAACTGTGATACTGCTCACATTGTTGACATTCTGAGTATGTGTGCAGAAGTGCGCATTACAAACAAACCCCTCCCAAATGCAGATTGACCTGACACCCATGTACTGGTATGAAGAGGCTGCCACAATGACTGCTACAATATTACAGTGCTGAACATAGGATGCTTACCTGGAGGATCCTCTGCTGTGGAAGTTGTGTCACCCACCTCTATGATGTATGGGGTGGTGGATCCCAGGTTTGCCAGGAACTTCTCTGTGGCTGAGAGTGGTTGTTCTGCCGCAGGCCCTCTAAAAATGGCAGCATGGTCCCTGGTCACAGCAGTGGCCCTTTGCCATGCTGCATTTATCATGTCAGTCACCTGGTGTTGGACCTACTCGTAGCTTCTTTCCTGTAGCCCTACTTGGTTTATTGATGTGACAAGGTCAGCCCACAGTGCAGCACATTGCTCCCAATTTTGACAACTCCTGGAGAGGAGTATGTAGTGATGCAGTCTGAGGCCATCCAGTATCACATAATTTTTGGCAGCAGAAAAAGGTAGGTGCCTCCATCTCTACATCATATCTAAAAGACAAGAAGAGGGGAACACATCACAGCACCACATACATTGCTTTCCACTATGTACTTACGCTGCACATCCAAATTGGCCAACACTATCCTCCATTGATTCCCATAGTATACCCTGTCATCTATCAACACAATATGTATGTGGCTATCAGCAACATAGTGGCAATACATCTTGCATTTTTCTCAACATCTTCCTTTTTCCTGCTACTTGCTGCTTGTTCTCTAAAGTGCTCAACTACATCTTTTCTGTTGCATTTATTACTGCTTGTTTGTAGCTTGAGTATATTGTCAGTGCTATTCTAAGCCTCTTACTTTTGGTTTAAGCACTTGGGCTTTAGGCCCACCCCTTAGGTCTCCCAGGCCTTTCTCCCTCAGATTCTGACAAATATGGATGGACAGTGTCCTACAGTTTCTCCTGGCAGTCTTGTTGAAATGGGCATCCTGACAAAGTGAAGCAACTGCCCCATGTACACAGACAACCATCTACTACCACCATGTAGGAACACAATTTGTTACAGATGCAATTACATTAGGAACCTACAGTCCATGCTCTCTCCCTCTCAAGCCAGTATTACTGGCAACAAAAAGGCTGTCAACACAATCACTACACCTCAAACATCACCCACACCTATACAACACACACACCTACGTATGTGGAGGTCCTCACCATAAACATACCCAAACAAAAGAGACCTCTGAGGCAAAAACACACATGATCTCCACAGCCCTCCACACCACATACCACACATAGTCCACACACCTGTGTCTCACAGCCACTAAGGCTTCACCATAAACCCAACATATTACTCATAGGAGACTCCATTGTGAGACACATGGTTGTGCCTCTCACCAGGCTGGATAGTTAGTTGTCTGTAAGGTGCTAGAATCTGCCATATCACATACTCACTGAAGTCTCCCAACAACAGGTACTGTTATGACTCTATCATAGTCCATTTTGGCATGAATGAATTGAAACGTACCTCCCTGGACTATATTAAGAGAGACATGATTGAGCTCATTGATTATGTGTCCTAGTCAGGTATGTCCCTAGCCTTAAGCAGCATTCTGCCATCACCCAAATGATGCCTCAATAAAAACAGGAAATTACTTACTTTAACAATTGGCTTAGTTTCTAGTGCCATTCCAGGAGGATCCAGTACCTGACAGCCATATGATCAACAGACCACAATGCTTTGCAAGAGATGGCCTGCATTTGTCTCAGTTGGGCTTCAGGATTCTGGCAAAGGTTTGTGATGAGGTTAAAACTGCCAACATAAAAATGTCAACAAAACACAAATTAAAGGTCATGCTGCTAAACATTAGGAGTCTAAATATGAAACTGCACTCATTGCAAGCATTCTTAACCCTGGAAAATGCTGACATCTGTGCAGTCACAGAAACCTTGTTCACAGCTGTGGAGAGCACCCCAGCCTTACCTGGTTCCTCATCCTATCATACATTCAGACCCCAAACTGTGGACAGTAAAGCCAAAGATGGTTGAGTTCCAACATATATCAAAGACATACACACCTTCAGGCTGCTCAAACAGTATGTTGCACAGGAGACACTACAAGACCACTATTCAAATCATAGCTAGCTACCAGTCCCCAAATCTGACTCAAGATGCCCATTTCACCTTTATGGACCTAGTCAACTCTATCAGGATTCAACCCTTTACCCTGATCTTGAATAACTTTAACTACCCAAACATAGATTTGAAAAACTACTCAAGCCAGAACACAAATGCCCAGAGATTAATCAATTTTGTCAATGCAAACACCTTGGAACAGCTAGTTGATAACCACACAAGAGGGGAAAATATCTTAGACTTGGTATTAAACAACATGAGCAACCACTGCAGCATCCCTACAGTATCATTCTCCCTAAAAAGATCTGACCGAAGTTTCGAAGTTGTCATCTCCCACAATACCCATCTAGCTAGGGTCAGACATAAAAGCTTCTCCAAAGTTGATTACAGCCTCCTAAGGGATGGTATACACAGCTTTACAGCCCCCTTCACCTCTGTAGGAACTGGCACCAATATCCAAAAGTAGACCAAAGAACTATATGAGCATTTATATGGATGCGTGGAATCAGGAATCGCTGACATGTTTATTTATCCTTGCAGATGATGATTTAGTCCTATCTGGTGTACATCTGCAATAAATAAACTCTTTAACAAGAGGAAATAATTGCTGTCCAAAACCAAGAAGGAGCAGGTGCCCAGTTGGAAGCACTGTTTCCTTAGCCTGAACAAGCAAATAAGAGCACTACTGAAAACCTCCAAAGCAAACTGAGTCCAGATTGGTGACATCTACTGCAGACAGTCATAAGTACTTCTTCACATATGTCTGCAACCTCAAAGGAAGCACCCAGATCTGTTCAGAAGTGGTGATCAGGACACCACATATACAAACACTGTAGATATAGCAAACTTGCTGGCTGACAGAGTCAGTTAAAAGTTCACCTCACTGTCCCCCCCATATGTAGATCAGGACATCCCCAGTACCTGCCCCCTTCCTCTTATATCTAGGGAACAGGTCATCACTGCTCTCTCAAAAGCAAAAAATACAGCCTCCATGGGACCCAATAACATCCCAGGCTGCATCCTATATGAACTCAGGCAGGAGCTTGCCAACACCATTAGGCAACCTATTCAAACAAAGCCTGAGTACTGGCTTTGTCCCAGCTGAGTGGAAGACAGCCACTGTCATCCATTTGCAGTAAAGTGGAGCATCCACCGATCCAGGAAATTAAAGACCTATCAGCCTAACTAGCCTGATCTGAAAGGCCATGGAACCTATTATCATGGACCTCATTAACAAGACATTGGCAACCTCGAAACACATGATCCCACACAGTTTGGCTTTGTCAAGGGGAGATTTGGTCGACTTCTTTGAGACAGTCACCAAAGCCATGGACAAAAGGAAGACAGTACACACTGCCTACCTAGACCTGGCCACAGCCTTCAGTGCTATTCTCCACTCAGACATAATAGATATTCTTTCTCAACTAGTCATCAATCCATATGTTACCAGATGGGTAGCAAACTGGTGCACTGACAGAACCCACCTAGTCAAAACAGAAGCCGCCTCAAGCAGTAGAACCATAACAAGCTGCATACCCCGAAGGTTCTGTCTTGGGGCTTCTGTTATTTGGGATATACTTTTCTGAGGTGCAGGGCAAAACCAGTGGGCTATGGCTGACCATGTTTGCAGATGACTGCATGCTGGGTGCTGTCAACAAATCCCCTAGTGATGTGGACATCCTCCAAGAGGGTCTCACTCAGACAAATGACTGGTGCCAGAAACATGGCCTCAAGCTGAATACCACAAAATGCATTATCATCCCCTCTGGGGACAGTGATGTCCCCACAAATTATCACATTAATATGAACATCCTAAGCATGCAATCAGTCATGAGGGATTTGGGCACACAGGTTGATACCAACCTGACTTTTGACCACCACGTTGCTTCCGTTGTATGGAAAGCCTTCTACATGGCCTAGCTCATAAGTAAGGGTATCTCATCCAGGGACAAGGAGGTCATAACATTCCTGTATTCTTCTCTTATAAGGTCCATTATTGAGTACAATGACCCTTTCGGCATGTACCTCACAAAGCATATGCAGCAGCTGGAGAGACCACAGAGGTTCCTCACTAGGAGAATCCAGGGCCTCAAACATCTACCATACACAGACTAAAAGCCCTAGCCCTCTACTCAGTTTCGTACAGACTCCACAGAGGTGACCTCTGACTGGGATGCAAGGCGATCATGGACCACACCTTGATGGGACTGCTGCACATCACAAGTCAAGCTCCACTTGAGTAACCCACACGCACACCCTCAACCTGGTCTGTGATATCAACAGGATGTGGCGGGACAGATGTGTCCCAGAAACTCCCCCATCTGTGAAATAGACTCCCTCTACACATCAAGCAGAGTTCCTCTTTACCCGTTTCTAAGAGCAACCTGGATAACTGGATAGGAAACAGAAAACACACTCTTGGGATTCCACCTGTGTCCCTGTTGTACTGCGGGATCAGCTGCTGACTTAACATGGGTTAAACTCTTGGCTAGGCTGATAAGGGCCTCAGGGTCAATAGCCTAGTAACCTCCTATGATCATATGAATACTGGTTATGGACCTGTGTGTTGTGATGAAGTGTATTGCTATGTCTTCACTCCCATCAATGTCGTCATCTGTGGCATGTGCCCTATGGGTGATGTCCCAGTACCATGTCATACAGCCACCATCTGACAAACAAGTGAGTGTTACAAGTATATGGGGATCAGTACAGCAACATCCATGTGATGTAATGACAGACAGCACTGCAAACGTGCTGTAGGTTATCTTCTCTGTAGGTGTCCAACTTCTGCAGTACACAGATGTTTGTGGAATGTGCACATGTGCCTGATATATGTGTACCCTCTGACAGACAAATGTGGATGTCTGGCAAATGGTTGGACAGTACATAATGGTTGTTCTCAGATTGTGGGGAATCTGGTTGTCAGCCGCCAGAACCCTCAGAAAAAACAGTTATGGTACAGTAATATCTGGTACTGTATTCATTCCCTTACTTTGTATCTCAATATGCACACTCTGTTGCTGTGGTCGGGCCTGTGCCCCCCCAGAAATACTGGCTATGACCTGATGTCTTGCTGTAGGGGGTCACCAGGTATGCTAGCCATAGCTCTCAAGTGATGAGATACTGATGTTGAGTACACAGTGACCTAGCCAGAGTACATATGGGACACTCAGGGAAACCTGTACAGTGTTTAAACTATTCCTGTGTGTCATTCACAGACTGAGAGAAGCTGAATGAAAGTATATCATGTGATATGCCATCTGTGTCCACCATGACTTACTGTCATTACTGTCTAACACACAATCCAGTAGCATTCCTACAGGAGCCGACCATTGTAGGAGGGACTCAGAGGGCCAGAGCTGTGATCTACATCTCAGCAGGCAGAGTTGAAAGGGAGGCCTGTAGGTGCTGGACAGCTGAATAACAGCAATATGTCATTCCAAGATATGTATTACAAGCCTACTGTTGTAATCCCTATTCCCCATAACCGCATATGCCCATCTGCATGCCATTACATGGGAACTTCTGTTACATACCAGGTAGAGTGTTATACTTATTTTTGTGCAGAAATCCTGCAGAATAATGCTTGTGATATTGCAGTCTATCTTGGTAAAGCGAGTCACAGACCTGTTTACCATAAGCATCTGCTTGCCTTTTGTAGGTAAATCGCATGAACAGGTGATTGCCTGTGCATCAATCTGTGGCTCAGACTTGCTAATTGCATCCAGAACAGCTGGCTTGCCCTTTTATTAGCCAATGGCATAGCACAACAGTGCTATATTTAAGGCCTTCATATAGGCCATGGCCCCTTTCCTAGTCTGTGAGATGGACATTATGGAGATGTGGAGAATATAGCATTGCAAAGACTATGTAAAAATACTGTCCACTGTTGGGATTTGTGTGGTATGTTTACAGTTTTGCATGCTATGTTTGGCCATTGTGAAAATACTTTCTGGTTATGTGGCAGTTTAGTGTTAAACAATATGAATTGAGGTCAGTAAGGGGGAAAACAGATGTGAGTGTCATGCATATGCATCAGAATATGCATGCTGCTACAGTAACTGCTGGTCTATCAGCTATGTATGCCTGTAGGGGAAGACTGCGACACATGTCCCTGTCACTTGACCTTTGCCACCACATTCCTTTATGTATGGGTGTTGTGTGGATCCCTTGTTCTAGGTGATTGTGAGGTATGGTAAGTCTGTAGTAGGTAGTTGGACATACCGGTGCATATGTTGCAAACTGCAGCTGCTGCATTTTGCCTAGGAGTCATACTGGGGAGTGCGAACACATTGAAGGACAGCAATCTGTAAGTGTCAGTGAGGTTGCACTGTCAGCTCTGTTGTTACAGCAAAGCCATGGTGAGGGTACCCATAGTCCAGGTGAGACATGTGCTTAAGGTACATATGTTATGTAACAGTGCCAGTCAGAGAGTGGTAGGAAAAACATAGGTAGCCTATGCATATTTGTGCAGTGTGTCCCTACCTACAGGCCTTTGACATGCTAAGATGGGTAGCAGTGAATGCAGTAGCAGCAACCTGTTTCAGTTAAAACTTCAGGACTCAGTCATTATTTGTTGTATTCACAAGCATGTAATTGAAGTGCAACACACTGGATTCAAATCCAGGACTGTGGGTGGCAAAATGTACAGCATGCTAGGAATTTAACAGACTGAGTTACTGAGTCAGTACTGCAGCAGGTGTATTTGCAACATATATGTGCATGCATGCAGTCTGTTACACAGGATTGGCATTAGCATGTGTGTTCTGATGGGTATGACGTGTAACACTGAACTGTCTGTCATGTTTTTGTAACCTCAATCTGTACTGACCTGCCAGTACTTCAACACACAGAATAGGTTTTGTGACAACTGTCAACAAATGTGAGGAAAAGCCAAACGGATCAGGAAACTACTGCAGACTAAAGAATCCACCAACTGTGCGATAAACCAAAAATGAACGCTTTATTAATCTGCGTTTTCGTCCATCAAGTGACTTCATCAGATACAAAGTGCTAAAACACAACTTCTATTTTTATACATGTTTAATTAAAAACTACCCAATCATGTCAGTCCTTTAATTTTAAAACCACACCAATAAATTGCATCCTTCTCCTGTGCTTTCTACTTTGCCTTACTAATAAATAAGTTAAAAAACATGTTTGGCTTTTCCTCACATTTGTTGTTGGTTTCGAGTGGAGGTTGGCCGTTGTTTTTTCTTTTTTTTGTGACAACTGTGCCAACATTAGGTGGCAGAACTGTGGACATTCTGCAACAGTCTGTGCAGTTGTCAGCTATACCTAATATTCTAGGCCTCATGTACATGCATCATTATTTATTTGGCTGTGTACTGGTTTGGTGTCTGCAAAACAGTCTGAAGTACACTGTCAATGTTCCCATTATATGTACAAGCAGTGTGTCATTGGCAATCAGGATATGTTTATAGAAACAGCGGTTTTGTTCCAGAGCTGAGTGGGCTATTGGGCTAATGCACTGTGCTGTAATTGACAGGGTTCTGATGTGCCTAACAGTGTCAGAAACACAGAAGGTGATTAAGGCAGTTTTAAGCAGTTTTAAGTGGGTTTGCTTGGCATGCCACATTGCTTAGCCCCGCTTAAACCGATGCAAATTCCCAAAAAAAGAAAAGAAAAATGGGGTGATAGGAAAGTGGTGAAATGGGAGGAAGCAGTGGGAAAACTACTGTGAAAGTCAGGTAGGAATGTGCAGGATGGGTGGAGGAAAGGATCATAGCTCTCCATCTTTTATACAGCAACAGCTGTGCATGTTGTAGACAATTTGTAATTTGGAGCCTCTGAGGGCAACATACATGTGTTGATTACTTCATATAATGATTAGAGTTTGTCCAGTGGAGGCAGATGTGAAACGGAGAGCTATGTATGTGGTGATATTTTTTGTGGGACACATGCCTATTTTTTTTTTTTTTAAGGAGAGAGTGGGATGTTGGAGAAGGGATATAGGTACATGTGGGCAGGTAAGTTGGGTAGGAGATGTTGCATTTGCAAACAGACAAGACAGCATACAGTGGCAGTATATGACACATGAGGGGGTAAACACCTTGGATAGGGAGGGTGTTGTGGAATCGGAGAGCCATGTGCCCCCAGATGGTAGCAGTGAGACTGAGCTTCCCACCCATGGGCAGTCAACACTGCTCCTTCAGTGCCCTGAAGGTGGCTGTGCTGGAGGCTGGGCACCGGGGCCACCTTGCCCCTCTAGGCTGCCCAATCTGCCCTTAATCCAGAGCAGGTGATTGATTTTTGTAGCCAAGGTGTACGATCCTGCACACCATCCCTGGTAGCTGTTGCTGGGTGACAACCTCATCTCCACGCCCACTCCTGGGTGGGACAGATCATGTCCACTGAGGCAGTTCCACCCATAGGTGATGCAGAACCAGCAGAGGGGGCACCTCCAGGTTGGGTTCCAGATATGCTGGGACCTGGTGCCACAGCCGGCTGAGGTAGGGTAGGCAGATCACCAGGAACTGGCCTACCTAGTTGAGCTATGGTGTTGAGGTATTTCAAAGTGTATAGGTTAGTAATAAACACAACATTTAGTTAGTTATAACAGCATGCTAGAATGTTGCAATTAACCCAGTAACATAACATTGCATAGCATATGGAACACAACAATAACTGAGATAACAGTCAGTTTAGTAACAGAATGTCAGTAACAGTTACGGCATAAGGCCAACAACATAGCTGATTCAACAAGGTATGTTAATATGCAACCATTGCAATACATAACAATAACAAAACACAAGGCCAAACATAATGATTTGAGAACAACATATGTTAAAAGTAAACCATACCTGATGTATAACAATAATAAATTATGATGCAGATAAGGGGTGAAGGAGAGAGAAATACATTCCATTCCTTCCAGTATAGGCTACATTGTTTGCAACAGTACTCTTATATACTCTACAGGTCTGCCCTTACTTTATGTATACAAGTGCCCTATAGCTTCTGTAGCACCTACATACCTCTCAAGATATTCATATGGGAAAGTATGGGCCAAACTGTAACACCTACAGGTACACAACTACAGGGGACTATTACATGTCAGGGGGACATATATGACTACCAAGGTGTACTGTGGACTGATGTAGTGTGACTGTGCTATTGACAGAAATAAAGTGGATGATAAATCTGTGCCCAAGGGATTTGTGACACTTGAGAGACATGTATTGTGCACAGTACAGAGAGTTTACCTATCATGCAGTCCTTGGCAAACATGGGGTCAGACTAGCAGCAGACATTCACAGACACACCAGGCATATAGCTGTACCAAGATTTAACAGTTTTATTTATTTCATTCACTTTTATGACTACTGCACGTGTTGACTTTATTTACTGATATCTTATCACCTTGCTGAGCAATGCTGTTAACACTCTGGTACATCTGAACACAGAAATTAACCTATTCGAACAGCTACTACAGCCATTTATTTATCTGACATTCCTGTGGGGAGAACATCTGTTAACAATACATAACTGTTCTATAAATATTTAGTAGTAGTTGTCCCTGGATTTGAACCCTGGCCTGTGTATTCAAAATGTACATCATTCCTAGCATTTATCAAACTGAGCTACTAAATCACTATTAAGTACTGATTTACTGATATGTTCCTAGAGCTTACCTAGTAACAAAATATGACCTGCTAAAAGAGGTTGAGTGTTATACAAGACTGCAGTGACACTTGAGCACACATGCATGAGATTCATGCAGGACAGAGATAGTAGGTGAACTGTGCATTAATACATGGAATACAGGTGTAGCAAATTAATTCCTAGTAGGTGGTAATATGTGTAATGTGTACAGACCAAATTGGAGTGCTGGGTTGGCTGTCTGACCCATATACAATTGCAGATGGTATATTTGCAGTCTACAGCTGTTACAGTTTCATACTTGCCTGCAGCAGCATACCTAAGAACAGGAATGCATATAGCCAAAATGCAATTGTTAACACAAGACAATCCTGAGATACACAATATACCTTGGGCATTCCTATTATTTGTTCATATCTTAGTGTAGAACAAATATCATTATGCATATATCTTGTAGTACAGCTCCATATCTACAGTTTAGCAAAACACTCTTTATTAGCAAACCTTTTGTCACTAAGTGGTATTATTCCGGTTTATACTTCACAGCAGATGTAATACTCAACTGCATGACCAACAGCCCAAAATACACACATACTCTACAACACATCTTTATTATGGGTGACTTCATGCAGAGATTGTTATATGTTGACAGTCCTTTATGGAGAACAGTTCATATAATGCAGGTGTTGCAATACAGCTGTAATTCCACAACTGATGCAGTAGAAACTTTATTTTCTTAACATTAGTAATGTAGTAGTAACTTTATTTCCTTAATATTATCAGATTTTATACTTTCATCTTTATTGCACTGTACCTGGCATCACTCACATATATCAGTCCAGGTCTATGAACATATTCATTGCAGTACAATCAAAACTGAATACACCTACTGGCAGTTACCAATTTGCGCTTTCTTCTTTATATGACTATAGATTGCAAGTTACATCTGTATTCACCACACTCGCAGCGCAACCTGGCCAGGTGCCCTGCAAGGGCCTCCAGGTTGTGAGCTCTCTTCTCTGCAGCTGTGGGGAAAGAAACACACTATTATGCATACCTGTCTATCACACAATCAGAGTAGAATTTGGTAAAACAATGACAACAATACTTACAAACTGGTGGGACATTTCTGTCCCTAGCATCTTGGACCCAGGTGGCCAAGATATCCACCTTATGACGATTCAGGTCATCATAATGATGACAGACCCGCTCACCTGTGGGGAGTGGTACCAGTTGCATTGGTGAGATCACGTGCCAGCCAGTCTTGGGTCTCCGATTTGTATTCCAACCCCTGGTACTGGCTCTGCAGCAGCTGGAAGTCATGGTATTTTACAAGGAGTCCAACCATTACCCTGTACTCCAGAATGCCCCACCACAGTGCCCGGAAGCATGGACCCTCTCCAAATCCTGTCATAGTCTCTGCCAAGATCAAACTCCAACAGGTTATGGCTGTATTCCAACATGTTGCACTTAAATAAGCCTGTTTTCCCCACCCTTTGCCAACATTGGGCCATTTTTAAAAATACAGCACTTCATTTAGCACCGCGCAAATCCACTGAGCTCAGCTGAGCAGTGCTTAAACTGGCAATCATGAGTAATGCTTAGTGGTGGTCAAATCAGCTTAGCTGACCAATGCTTAAACTGGCATTGCTTTGTGGTGCTTCGCACCACTTAGCAATACACAAACCAACTAAGCACAGCTAAAACAGTCCTTGTTTAAGCAGTGCTTGGCAAGGGTTAGCTGTGCTATGCGGAGCTTAGCTAAGTGCATCAAAGCAAGACTTAATACTACATTTTATAATTGTGCAATTGCAAACTACAAGGTTTAATAACATGTCTGTGCATACATACATTATCCCATCAAGGGTTTACACATACTTCTCATAAGTGTGCATTTGCAACATAAATGCTTTATACCCTGTGAATTCATACAAAATTCAATCAAGGTTTAATATTACTTCTCATAAATGTGTATTTGCAAACTAAATCTAATAACCTGTCTGTGTATTCAAAAAACTTTAAATTGGGATTTAAAAGATGTCTCATACTGTGTATTGACAAAATTACCTGTGTGTGTATTCAAACCTTGCACCTACTGCACATAAGGCTGTCACTCTAACCATTCGGATACATGGCTATCTGAAATGCTGTTATAGTTTTACATATATCTCTCCCCAACATTTAAACACCAGTAAGCACCATGCCACGCAAACCCACTCAGCTATGCTTAAACTTGACCTTTCCTAAATAATCAAATGTTTCCAGTTTCTAATTTTAGATAATGTGTCCAGTTTCTATTTTTAGATGTCTGGCACATGTCTATTGCTAACTGCCGCGCAGCGCAAATACACATACAAAAAAGTTAAAATAAATTAACTTTTTATTACTTAGAAATACATTGCTATCCGGCACTTTGACAGTGCAGGGGGTGTGTTACTCATCTCCAGACACAGTAACACACTTCTACACTGATTCACTAATCGTGTCACATGGCTCTTCCTCTGTAAAACGCTTTCATTAATATGCGAGGCGTGCTACCGAGGGGGTCTGCATTCACGGCCATGGTACCTTCGTGTAGGTCTTCCACTATTCCTGCATGGATTTTATTAAATACCCAGGTTTGTATTTGATGTTGAACACCTCTTTCTATTCAATTTTAATTACTGAGTTTAATGTTTCCATGTTTCCATAACCATCTTCTATTTCTTTATGTAAACCTATGCTTCCTGCCAACAAAGTAGAAGCACAGAACTCAGTGATATAGTCCTTGAGGCTCTGTTTCAAAGCTTAGCCTTTGTCTTCTTATTTTATCAGATTTTTTTTAGCTTTTAGTTAAACAATGTTGCAGAGTGATCAGTATTAAATCAAGGCTTTACAACTCTCATCATCAGTGATAATTTTATAGTTAAATACCTCATTTAGTATTTCCAGTCAACTAATAGCTTCTATAACTGCTAAAAATATTTTTTCTCTGCCCTTACAGTAGTATTTAAGTAATATGGCCAACCTTCCTGTAAATATCATGAATTTAAAACACTTATTATGAATCAGTTTTAATTGAGGTCAAGCTAAATGCAGAAGTACAAAAGCCAACTAATAGTTGCATTATATTTATAAATCAACAGTACAAAGCTAATGGGCAAAGCTAGATTGCGCACGTGTGTGTGTGTGTGTGTGTGTGTGTGTGTGTGTGTGTGTGTGTGCTGTTGAGAAGAGACTCAGTGAATTGTATGTGATATGATTATGGCTGAATGTATCTATGCTCTAGAAGCAACTCCAAAAATAGCTAATACAGTGGCCCATTTCTTTACAAAAACAGATCAGCTCGAAATTCTATCAGTAGGATATACTCTAAGCTATCATATTTATTTATTTATTTGATTATGTGCTTAGTTCATTATTCGTATATGCATGTGTATATTTATGTACATTTTTATGAATTTGCTTGTTTATTTCTTAATTTATGTATTTGAATTGTATTGATTGAGCTACTCATACTAGGCATATGTTTATTTTCAGAGGATACTATCAAGGGTTATAAGCTTAAAGTATAAGTCCAAAGTCTGGCATAAGTAATCAAGTTCTTGTACCATATTTGGTTTTTACCATGTCTCTCTTATAGTTCCAAAAGCAGCAAGATCTACAGGAAGTATTTCAGTCAGATATACTTATTTGTTTAACATTTAAGTGCCTAAACCTAGGCACTAAGTAGCAAGAAATTTAACAAGAAAATGCAAAGTGGTTAAAAAATAAGATAAAATAAATCCTGACAATAGAAACAGATTCTGTGAGGATTCAGGTATTCTGTTTTAAAAAGGTAATATTTTTGTGACATTTAGAAGGAGCCACCAGAAATTCATATACAAATCTAGGAGGGAATTTTGTTTTACAAGATGCAGGTGAGTAAAAGATGTTTATCTAAGTTCTAATGATCGGAGAAGAAATCAAATAGCAGTGTATTATTTGAGTAGGTTAAATGTTTCACCATAATGCATAGAACAATAAGTTTTCAAAGATAGAAAAGCCCATGATTTTGAAGGACATGTAAGGGAAACAATGACATTGCAAGAAAATATGTGGGAATGACTGGGGGGGGGGGGGCACATTTTTATTTATTTATTTATTGACATTTGTTAACCGGGTTAGTCCAACTGGGCTTGGGACCCATTTTCAGTGGAGACCTGAGGAGAAAAGCTCCAAAAAATGCAGGAGTTTATAATAGAGGTTATACAATCACTAAATAGGTCTTTTACAAGCACAGTTCACACAAATAGATGATAATACTTAAAAAAAGAGACAAAAGTTATACAGTGTCGAATATGAACAAATTGGTTTCACAATATATATGTTAGACAAATCAAAGTAGAAAATTAAAGGCAGTATACCTGTATTATATTACAGGGCAGCAGTGTAGTTTCATATTTACATTAATGGTTTGTTTTGTCAGTGCAGGTATCAGAGATTTGGGGAGAAAAAAAGGCTTGATTTGGTTAAAAACAGTTTAAGAAAAAAAGGGGGGAATGACATAGGTTATGGGGAAAGTTATCAAGTTGAGGCTTGGCAAGGACAGATTTTAGATTTTAATAGGTGGGCCTTGAGTTTTTCTTTAAAGTGGAATCGGTGAATGATGGAACAGATGTCCCTGGGAAATTTGTTCCAGGTTTGGGCAATGGAGGATTTGTAGAGGTATTTGCTGATAGTTTTTTTGGGTTGGTGGGTTTGTAGCAGTAGTTGGTTAGAGGTACGAAGAGTACGGGGAGGAGAATAGATTGAGATGAGAGAAGAGAGGGTAGGGCATAATGAAGGTTTGTAGAGAAGGGAGTGTAGCATTTGAAGTTGAGATAGCTGCAATAAGTGGAGAAATTCGAGCCAGTGTAGGGAGTTAAGGGATAGGCAGTGGTATGCTAATGCACACACACAATATATACACACACACACGCACACACACACACAATATACACACACACACACACACACACACACACGCACACACACACACACACACACACACACACACACACACAATATACGCATACACACAATATATACGCACACATACAATATATACGCACACACACACACAATATATACGCACACACACAATATATACGCACACACACAATATATACGCACACACACACAATATATACGCACGCACACACAATATATACGCACACACACAATATATACGCACACATACAATATATACGCACACACACAATATATACACACACACACAATATATACGCACACACACAATATATACGCACGCACACACACACACACACACACACACACACACACAATATATACTTATATGGTGAGTTTGTAACAAATCTAGCTATCTTATGGTATGTTTGTTGAAGTTTGTTTAAGGTAGTAGTTTGGATATGGGTAAATATAGGGGCAGCATAAAGAAGGGAGGGAAGGAGAAAAGCTTGGCCAAGGGATTGTCTAGCACTGGATGTTAGGTATCTTTTGTTACGATATAGAAGACCTAGTTTCTGGTGAGTCTTTTTTATACTGTGAAGTAAGTGTGTATTAAACTTCAGTTCATCATCAATAATGACTCCTAGAAGTTTAGTTTGGGTTTCAGGTTTGATAGTAGTGTTATTTGAAGAAGTGATAGTAAAGGTGGATTTGTGGTAAGAGAGAGAGTGGGGAAGAAAAAGTAACAGTTTGGTCTTTTTGGGGTTGAGGATCAGTAGTTTATTGGTTAGCCACTGTTCAGTAGAGAGGAAGGTTTGTTCGGTAAGAGTATGAAGTTCGGATATGCTGTCAGAGATACATATGAGGGTAGAATTGTCAGCATATTGGATGAGGGAAGATTGTTTACAAGATGTGTGGATGTGTGGAGGTCATTAGTGAAGATGTTAAAGAGGAGGGGTCCTAAGATGGAGCCCTGGGGAACTCCTGTTGGAACAGGTATAAAAGGAGAAGTGGAAGAGAGCCATCTTACTGATTGTTTCCTGTGAGTTTAGTAGCTAGAGAACCAGTTAAGGGTAGAGGTAGATAGGTTAAGATTATCAAGTTTGGATAGCAGTAGGGGATGTGAGACTGTATCAAAGGCTTTTGAGAGGTCAAGGAAGAGACCGGATAGAAGTTGATTTTTGTCCAGGGCATCAGCAATGGTATGAGTAAAGGATAGTAGGGCAGTAGTTGTGCTGTGGTGAGGACGAAAGCCATGTTGGGTGGGGGTGAAGAGATTATGTTGGAGCAGGTAGTTGAGTAGTTGGGAGTGGACACATTTTTCAAGAATCTTAGAGAGGGGGATAGGATGGCTATGGGTCGGTAATTAGAAGGGTCAGTAGAATTGACACCTTTGTGCAGAGGAATGGTGAAAAAGGATTTCCAGAGAGTGGGGACAGTGGATTCTTGTATAGATATCTGCTTATTCTAATCAACCTCACATTTAGAATATCCTTAGAATAGAGATGCAGCATTTCAGAGTAAGGACTCAAAACTCAGTCCATCACGATGGCAGAGGAATCACTAAACATCTGTATGACTTACAAGTGGATTTACTGGTATCATCACTGAGGTCCTATAAATCCAGGAATTGGTTAAAAATTGCAAAATTTAAAGATGTAACAAGGATAACAAACTTCCTCCAGGTTTTAATTTTTGTTGTATGTTTTTATTACTTTATTTTCTAGACTAATAGGGAATGAAACTAATGCATAAGGTTCTCGTCATATGCCTCAAAGCTATTTTTTTAATGTTGCATTTGATCAAATATGTTTAATTGACACTGTTTTGTTGTGTTTCCATGTACACTTTGTAGAAGCATGGCAGATCCAGTTTTGTAGTGTAGAGCTTACTCTAATACTGCATTTCCAAATGACAGCCTCTTTTTTAAGCTGGTATAAATTCAAACAGTATAATTAAGGTGATTGCAAAGAGGACAAAGTTCCCCGGGAGAATGTTGAAATATGCCACTTCAAAAGCATGTTTTATGGATATGTTTGCATGCAATAATTGCATTATGCGATGTGTGCAAAACGTATGTGCATAGATGTTATTAGCACTTGATCAAGAAGTTTTATGCATTTGTTGCAATTGTATTACAGCAGTTGGTGTTTCAAGAATATTTATGGAACTGTGTGCTTAAGCAATTGTATTACAGCAGTTGGTGTTTCAAGAATATTTATGGAACTGTGTGCTTAATTTAAAAACAATGATTTTATCATCATTATATATCTTTCAGACAGCATTTTCAAAATAAATAAATAAGGCTAAAGGCCATCTAATGTGGGTACACTGCAGAGGTGGTGGGTATTAGTACTGAGTAGCAAAGCTCAGCCCTGCGTTCTTTATAGGGATGACAGAGATAAAAAAGAAAATTAAATTGCATTATTTAGTGAATGAGTTGTGCTGGTGTGACATCCGTTACATATCAGAGTTTGTCATAGCTCATTTGTGCATTACATCCTGAGTAACACAATAGTTTAAAATTGTACAGCATGTACATATACAGAGAAATGAATAATATGCATAAATAGAGGTCATACATGTGTCAATGTGATTAAATATGTGAAAACAAATCAGTAGTAAAGGTTCTATGCTTTTTTAAGAATTGTTAAACACAAAGACTATACCGCAACAATTTCAAGGCAAGAGGCAGCTGTAGTCACAGTAAAACAGTGATAAGACAGACATATAGATAGAGAGAGCAAACCTAAAGCCTGTCATCTATAATTTACTAGATGCAATGCACAGTGCAAACCAAATTTAATATATGAAAGGAGGAAGCAATCATGTGTGTTAATATAATACACAGGAATAAAACAATACATTACTTAAGAGTACATAGATAGACACAGACACACACACACACACACACATTTGTGTGCATACGCATGCACACACAAAAACACAGATAACATGAATGAAATTAATAAAACAGATATGCGTGCAATGTAATATATAACTCTACAAAAGAGATATACTACAAACAGGGCTCAATATAATCTGGTTTCACAAGTCAGGTCATCATCAATGTATGCTACATTTATTTTATGTATTTTGTTGAGCACAAAGTTATGCTGGAGTGGCTTGTTCATATCAGAAGACTGGGAAGTAAGTATCTAATCATACAACATTTAAAAATTCTAGAAAAGGAACAGAATTTCTACTTATGCATAAATGAAGGAGAAGAATTCAGAAATTGCCAAATCTACATAGACAGCTATACTATTGCAATATATGGGTTTAGATGATTACACTATAAAAGTGAAGAAAAAAATAACACTGTCAGAGATAACAAGGTTCACACATATGGCCCACACTATAAATATTAGCTACAGCAAAGTAATTTTGTAGACTGCTATGTTATTAGTGAGGCCCAAGCAGCCACAGAGATTGCAGCCATCAAATAACTGTACAGGAAACTACCAACATGAAAATTTGTAGCACTGCCACATAAAAAAACAAAAGTGTGGCAGAGCACTAGGTCTAAAAGCTTTTAATGCTGTTGGCTGACTAACAGTATACTCTAGTTCTGACTGTCATGCTTTTTAGCAGCATGAACACTGCTAAACTATTAGCCACTTTACCCTTCACATTTTTTAATTAATAATAGATTGGAGTAGCTAGACATGTCCAACACCAGTTTGCTATGTATTCTCCAAGAAATTTACCTCTTGGGTTTCACCTTTGTTGTAAATTTCTTTAAAGTCATTTTATAAACACATAACAATCTGGTTTTCATCTTTGACTCAATCATACGTAGTACATGAAGTACTGTAATTGCACTCAGATGCTCACAAGTAAAAAGGGCATCATTTCAAAGGCTCTTTTATGTGTTCACTGCAGCTTCACTCTAGTTAAATCTTAGAGCATAAACATTCGACACTACAGGACAGTGGTGAGAAAGTAAAGCAGCTTTATACACAGTAACGTATAACATGTCAACATATGTCTGTTTTTGTGCATGCAGCAGAAAGTGTATTACATATTTTAAAGTTGGATGCAATTTGCTTTTGGCCATTGTCTCTGAAGCAGTACTACAACACTCAAAAGTCTAAAACACTTTGTGACTGCAAACATTTTTCCCTCATTGTGTTATAATACATTTGATCAGTGAACACTCATTGTAGTGTAAAGAACTGTGTAGCAGAATAAAGTGTATTACAGCTTTCAAAGCTGCCAAATCTTTTTCAGTCCTGCATTTTTTATTTCTGTGCTTTGTAACTGGTAGTACTAGTAGAACTTAAATTTTCCTTGTTCTGTAAATGATTATTATCAGCTGTCTACAGCCACAATTAAGTAGATATGTGCTTTCAAAGCTGATGCGAATATTTACCTCTTGAGGTTGTGTCTCTCCACCATAAATATGTATACTTCTACATACTATTGACACATTAAGAATACAAAACTTAAATAAAAAAAAAAACAATGTAGTGTCCTATTCCTACTACATGTACGCTGACTAGAGTTGCAGAATCAAAACACTAGAAAATACAAAGACAATGAAAAGTGTCATCAACAAACACTTTCTAATCTGGGTACTAATAGCAGTGTGGAGAGAAAGGCGTATCCCAGATGACTGGAGAATAAGAATACTTGTGCCAGTGTACAAGAACAAAGGGGACATCCACAACTGTGGGCAGTACAGAGGGATCAAACTCCTACTAAATTGCAAGAAAGTTCTGGAGAGAGTGATTGATAAATGGATATGCAGAGTAGTAGAATGTAAGATGGGAGATGAACAGTTCGGGTTCCAATCAGGATGCAGCATAATTGACCCGATGTTTGCATGGAGACAGATACTTGAGAAGAAGCTAGAAATGAGGAGAGATTCCAACTGGGCATTCCTAGACTTGGAGAAAGCATATGACAAGGTCCCAAGAAAGCTAATCTGGGCAGTACTGTTGTAGTTTGAAGTCCCAGAAATATTGGTAGAATTAGTGCAGGCTATGTACAAGGACCCAATGACTCAAGTATGAACAGTGTTCGGCCTCACAGAGGGGTTACCAGTGGGAGTGGGTGTACATCAGGGTTCAGCTCTGAGCCCACTGCTGTTCATACTGGTGATGGACTACATTAGCAAACAGGTTGGAGGGGACAGATCAACAAAGATGCTGCATGCAGATGATGTGGCAGTACAGGCAGACTCTGAGCTAGAACTTCAGCAAAGGATAAGAGAATGGAATGCTAATCTGAAGGCACATGGGATGAAACTAAGCACAGATAAGACAGTGGTAATGGCAGCAAATTGGGGAGATCAGAAGAAGCTGAGAATAGAGATAGAAGGGAAGATAGTGGAACAGGTAAACAGTCTATGACAGAAGAATGCCAAATAAGTTGAAAAGCAAGGTGTACAAGACAGTGGTGCAACCAGTACTACTGTATGGTACAGAAACCTAGGCAGTAAAGGCAGAACAGTTTCAGAAGCTAGAGGTGATGGAAATGAAGTGCCTGAGAAAGGTGGTAGGATGCACACTGTGGGACAGACGAAGAAATGAGGACATAAGAGCAGAAGCCAAACTAGCTCCAATTGCAGAAACAGATCAAAGAGAACAGATTGCTGTGGTTTGGGCACGTGTAGAAAAGCAGAAGACGATCTGGTGAGGAAGATTTGGGACAGATAGAAAGAAAGTAAGAGTAAGCAAGGATGTCCAGCAAAGAGGTGGATGGATTGTGTGAAAGAAGATCTGCGACAATCAGGCATGAGTGTTGTAAAAGGCAGGAGTGTGGCACTGAATCGAGAGAGTTGGCGACAGTTAACATGATACCCCGACCCCATGTAAAAAAAAAATGGGAAAAGAGGGGCTGATGATAATGATGATGTGTGTGTGTGTATATATATATATATATATATATATATATATATATATATATATATATATATATATATATATGTGTGTGTGTGTGTGTGTATGTGTGTGTGTGTGTGTGTGTGTGTGTGTGTGTGTGTGTGTATGTGCATATGTATATATATATATATATATATATATATATATATATATATATATATATATATATATATATATCTTTTGCAATATTTTTGTCTCCACTGTAGTTGATCATCATTGGAACCCATTATGTGTTCTCGATCATTGAGTCTGCCAGTCCCTCCTGCCTTCCCATAGACTAGTTCAAAGAGATCAGCATGTCTAGCCTCACTATACTGCTACCATTGGAGTATTTTCCCAGCTATTTCCTCTGCCTTGATGTGCATGTGATATCCTGCATGAGGGTTATACAGTGGAAGGACAATTTCGGTAAGGAGCTGACAGCTGTATACTGCCCCATCTTCCCTCAGGTACACTACATCGCTGTTTGCCCAGTCTCCTTCATAAAAATAAAAGACTCTACACATGCCCTTCCCTCCTCTGGAGGGAAGCAGCCACATTCACCTCCCAGCACCTTAGATGACTAAGCTGCTAACAGAAACAGGATAATCTGGGCTTTACTCAGAGCTTTATCCTTCTAAGCTACACAGCTGGCAGCATTATGTATTATGTTAACTCAAGGCAGTCATAAGAATTTTGTGTGTTACTGTAATAGGGGTATGGGGTACATATTAAATTACAGTAGTGGATAGCAATCATAAATATCAAAAAAACAGAAAGAAATAATGGAATGCCCAATACACTTTGTGGAAAGAACAGTGAAGGAAAAGATAGCAATGTGAATGAAAGAAGAATTGTATCTTGCAACAGGAGTAAAAAGACAGTTGGGTCAGGAAAGAAAGACTTAGAGTGAGTTTGGCAAGAGTAGCATGTACCTAGTATGTACAAAATATCACTTGGCAGCTGCTTCTAAAATATTTCTGGAATCCAAGTCTTTCCAAAAAGCCATAGATGAAGCCAAGGCCCTAGTAGAGAGAGCCTTGTTACTGCCTGGAATTGATTTGTTATGGTGAGATATACAGTTCTGTCAATACAGTACCCAAGTTTCAGCAGTGGAAGCTGGCCGGTCTTTTTATCCTTGGCAGGATATAACCCATATAGCTAAGGCTACTGCTACAAACATCTACTCTTAATGTAAGTTCAACTTACACAATTGTATGCTTTGACTTTCATAAATGTCAGTAACTAAATTTACTTTACGACAGAACAAATGTCATGACTTTGTATTTCCTTATAATCTTTTACTGCTAGATAATACAGGAAAACTAGGTTAATCATAGAAATGATTTGGGGAATTACATCAATAATGTATGATTTGCAAACTTCTACAGAAAAAGCACTCACAGTCCACCACACAAATACAAAGGCACTGAATGTAGCTAAATTAATTTAAATTGTATGTATTTGATCTTTCAATTTTTTAATATGCCTATGCTTTATTTCCAGTGCTTATTGCAGTTATTTTGACTATATAAGTTGTCACATTGTCATATATTTTATTTATTTATTTTTTATTTTACATTTGTTGACCTTGTCATATATTTTATTTATTTATTTATTTTTTATTTTATATTTGTTGACCGGGAAAGTCTGACTGGGTATATGCCCATTTTCAGCAGAGGCCCGGGGAGAAAACCTCCATATATTCAGACATATGAGATTTACATAATATGAGTACAATCTAGCATATCAGATGAAAAAAGAAACAGTATAATTATAGTAAAGACAAAGTTCAACAGGAGAAATGACCTATATGTCAGAGTATAATATCACAAGGAAGACTCCATATATTCAGACAAGCAAAATTTCACACAATATAAGAGTATAATCTAACATTTCAGAGGGAAAAAAAAACCAGCGTATTTTTAGCAGACACAGTCTGACAAGTAATGACATATGTCAGAGTATAATAACAATATAAGGTGCAAGACGTTTGCCTAGTAGGATTAATTTCTCACATAGAGAAAAGAGTAAACATCGTACTGCAATCATCTGCTAGTTAAAGGATATGAAATAGTAATGAAATACTGATAACCTGTTGACAGCTAATAGTAGAGCTGGCAGCTAATTAGTGGTACAGGAGAAAGGGGGGTTAGTTGGGGTGTGGACAAGGACATAGCCAGTGAGATTTTAAGGTGTGCTTTAAGAGCATTTTTGAAGAGACTGCTGGAAGGGAGGGTAGTTATGGCAGTTGGAAGTGAGTTCCAAATTTTGGATATGGAGTAGGAATTTTAAATAGATATTGCACCTAATTTACAAAAATTCAAATCCCTCTTTAAAAGTGTCTTTATGGTACAATATGTCCTCCCATCTCCCAATTTTCAAGAAAAATATTGAGCCTGAACTGATATACTAAATATATTGGAACTTTTATACCTTTGTTATCTTTCTCTATCTCAGTTTCATAGACGCTACCCAAACTATTTACAAGCGATATTCATAATCCCATGATTCATGTAAGCATAAGGGCAACAGGAGAAAAGCTCCACTGTGCCTGTATACAAAATGGCTAGTTAAGCTCCTAATATGAAAAATCTTAGTCCTCCAATAAAACACCCACAAAAGATTTGCTTATCTGCATTTCTGTATGGCAGAAGCTGTATCTACCTAAAGTCTTGGGTTTATTTCCACTGGTTTAGGTATTTACTAGCATATGTGAGCTTACACAGACAATGCATGCTCAGTGCACATGTGCAGTTTTGTAGCAGTAAACAAAAGCAACTATAAGACAGGAAACCTGAAAATGAGGGGGAAAAAAGACAAGAGAGACAAAAAAGGAACGCATGAACTGAGTTGTACTGAAGGAGGTGGGAAAGGTAGAACACTGTCTTTTGGGGAAAGACACCCCCTTTTCCAAACTGTTTATATAATAGGGAACTTGGGTAAGTAGTTAGGGAAGAGGGTATTAGGGTGTGACTTAGGCAAGTGTTAAGGAACTTTAAAATACATAAAAACAGACAAGAGGGAACATTATGGCTGGCTGACATTAATGGGGAAAAAGTATATATGGCAGACAGTGCAAAAGGGTATGGTAGAGATGGAGGAGATCTGAATTGTAAGCCACCCCTGGATCAGAAGACCTCAAATATTCATGCTATTGTAAAGGTGAATTTCTCTGTTGGTTCAATAACCAGAGCAGAACAAGTCAGCATACAATGGAGAAGGGCTCGTACTTTCTGAAGGCAACTCATTGCTGCAGACTACACTGCTGCCTTAACCAGCTTACAAAGCTCATGATGTTGGCAGCTTTTCAGATTGCCATGTTGCGGATACATATTTGCCTTAGTAGGCAAAAGGAGGTGGTAAGTGGTCCCTCCCCCTTTGAAGCACATGGCTGGGCTGCCCCTGGAATCTCTGGATCTGTGGAAAAAGGAAAATAAAATGAAGAGAGAGAGGGAGGGAGGGAGAAAACAAAAGATATATATATATATATATATATATATATATATATATATATATATATATATATATAGAGAGAGAGAGAGAGAGGGGGTAGGAGACAGGAAGGAGTAATAAGTGCTTGTAAAATATACTTTTTTTACAGAAATAATATCCATTTATTTAGTTACTAACTTTTCGCACAACATCCAAGTCCAGCTACATGCATGTTAGTAAAGGCATTCCATACTGAACAATGGATATATTATTTATTTATTTATTCCATTTGGACATAGATTGGGGAATGTCTGCAGATGTGGGGGTGAATATGCTGCTCCCCACGTTTCCAAAGGAAGCGATGTTGTGATTACAGGTGGCACTATCTAAAACCTTGTCAGACATATGCAATACATGCCAGAAACTCTCATTTGAGGTCTTGGTCAACACTGTCATGTCAACGACTAGAGCTTCCATGAATCCAGTAGATACTGCCAGTGTAACAACTCAGCCAGTGGTGTACCAGGCATATTAGACACCTGGAGCTGAGAATTTTTTTAACCTCCAGTGAGTGGAGATTTTTTTTCTGACACACCCTCTCCTCTATGACACATTTTTCAGTAATAATCATGCTCAGCTTTTAAACAAGGGGATTGCTTTTACATCTAGGAATGACCACCCATTTTTGTATGTATCTGTCCAGAAACATGTAAAAAACTGGAACACCCACAGATATACCTTATAGAACGGTTACAAGGCCTAAACAACATGAACTGATTCAAAGCCCTATCACTGTATTCTGTCTCCTACAGACACGAAGAAGTGACCTGCGTCTGGCATACAAGGCATCCTCAAACCCATTACTAATGGACTTATTTCACATTTGCAAGTAAAATGGTATCAGAAATACTTGATATGGGGACCTAAACCTCTTCTGCAGCATTAACAGAATGGGTTTGAGGGATCAGTATGTCTTTCAAACTAGTGTACAATTGCTGTGGAACAAATCCACATAGAGCAAAGCCAGGGACATTCTACAAAATCAGATTTCACAAATATAGCACCCAGGGAGTAAATAATGCATATTGTTCATGCATATCCACACTATGCATATAAAGGCAGAGTGTAAGATAAATAAACAAAAAGATTCTGTAAAATCGAGAACGGTTTCAAATGTGTTTTATACAATATTTGATCATAGTAAATAATAGTCCAGTTTATTTTACACAAATGCACACTAATCCTTAATGTCCGTTACTGTGTATATGATATGTTCTCCACAACACAGCTAGCTAACTCCCTCCCAAGAAAAAAAAAAGCACATAAACATTCCAATTTATTTTGCACAAATCCATACTAGCCATCCCTTAATAAAACATTGTAAGCTTAACAGAGTGAAGAAATGTTTTTCCCCACAGCACAGTTAGCCACAGCTAACTACAAAATTTAATTTATTTCACAAAAATGCATGCTAGCCAGCCCCTAATGGTGGAATGTTAACTGAGAAAGTGAAAAGGTCAAACTAGTTTCATCCACTGCACAGCTAGCTAACTCATTCATACAAAAACAAGAAGCAGAGCATAAATATTCCAATTTATTTCACCCAAATACACGAGTCAGCTCTTAATTCCAGGCTTTAAATTGAGCAAATGAAGAGAAGTTGTTTTCCACAGAACAGCTGGCCCACCCCCACCAAACAGTTTGCTTCATACAAATGCACACTAGCCAGATTTTGAAGTTCTCAAATGAAAAGGATCTAATAATTACTCCCATGGTTGCCACACCCAATCCCCCAAAGCAAAAATATTTCAATTTATTCAGACAAGTGTGCACTAGTCAGTCTGAGTAGCAGAATTTTAAATTGAGCAAATTAAATCAAATTACTTTAATCTACAACCCAGCAAGCCCCCCCACTTGAGCATACCTCTCAAGTGTACCTCATTACGAGGAATGTACCTCATTTGGGGTCTTAAAAAGATCATGTTCCTCAAAGTTCCAAAGTGTTCCACATTGAAAGACTCGGTCACACATTCAGTGTTAGGAATTTTTTTAAGTGAAATCCATGGTAAATGGAAATGAATCATATTAATTCATTAAAATATCTTCTTTATAAGTAAAACCAGTATATTTTAACCATCCTATGGCCTTGCTAGTTGAAGTTGTTAGTAAGCCATTAGTATGTGTTCCTCATTTTGCCCATTTGTTCCACATTATGAGGGCTAGTGTTCCTCATTTTGGAGATGGAAGGTTGAGAGCTATGCACCTGAGTAAAAAATAGCATAAATATCTAGTTTACAAAACTTAGAATTTTAATTTCATCCATAACACACCCAGTATTGCATAGCCACCCCCACACAAAAAAGAAAGAAAATCTGGTTATGTACAAATTTTAAAATAAAAAAATGCTTACCTTCAGTTTGGTAGTCCACAATGTCCTGGCTGACTGTTCACCTTTTCAAAAACATTGCTTTGACTAATTCAATTAAAAAAAAAACAACAAAAAATAACTTTTAGATGTGCAAAGTTTCACTGCAAAATAAGCTGTTGATTTTAAAAATACTAGCATTTCTCTACAGTCTCATCTACTCCTCCCATGCATCATTTTCGGTATTTCCTCTCCTTTTCCAGTCCTTTAGTTGTTTTCACACATGCATACATGCATGCAAAAAGGAAAAGGGGAAAACGTTTACTTAAGCTTTTTGGGTTTTGAACATTAAAAGTTTATATTATTTTTTTATAAAGCTCCCACTTACTGATTACACCTGAGTGGACCACACCCTCCACACAACCATTAGTATGCCTTTGAACTTGCTCGCATTCCAGGGAAACAACACCCTCACTATCCTTAAAGGGTATTGTGCATGACTCCTTAGATATGTAAGGTGCACTACAGGCCTTACTCAAGTCAAGGCAGTACTCACCCAAATGGGAATTTTCTGTCTGGCGTTTCCATACATGACTCTTCCCTACACATGGAGGGCATTTATGACACAGTGCTAGACAAATAAAAAATTTAAAAAATATAGAAAAAAAATGTTTGCACAAGTTTTAATCTTTGTGTACCGTATAATGCAGCATACAACACGATGGTCAGTGTAGGGGGAAGTTTAACAATACTAGAATGCATTGGGTATTACACTTTTATTTCTAATCCTTCTAGTAAGATTATCACTAGTGTTGCTTAATCTGCAGCCCTGCACAAATGATAACAATTATACAAACCTTTCTAACACAGCCAGTAGGTGTTGACAAACATTACAACAGTTTGGTGTACAGTGCCATGTGACCATATACTACACAATATAGCCAAGAGTAGACCTAGAGAATGTGTTATATGTACGGTTAAAATCAAAGTTAAGCAAGACAAATGGCAGGTACTCACACAGTAGCCATTTTACAGAACAATGCTATCATTATTATATCTGAAAAACACAATACAGATACAACAACAAAAAGAAAAAGTGAAATAAGGCATTATTTTTTTGTATCAGTGACCTTGTCACATGGTGTTCAACTCTATGAAGGTGAAAACTGCGCCTTTGCATGCTGCAATGCACTGTGTTTGGAATTACTACTTGTTATCTGGCTATAACACCTCTAACAGAAACAGCATTGCTGCTCCACCACTGGTAAAGCTAGAAATTACTTCTGAAGAAATTCATATGAAGAACATATGAAAAATTGAAACATTTTTAATGTTGCTAGCATTAATGAAATATATAACTCATGACAGTTAAGCATTACAGTGCAACCATGCCACCACTTACCACAATATACTGTGCAATAAGGCATTCAAGCCATTTCCTAGAAAAATAACATTTAAGCATGTGGATGAACATTGTAAGTTGACCATGCACCACACATCATAGATCACATATGCAACGTGCAACAAGTGTTATCTATGTGATTTTTGTAGATGCTGTTTCACTAAGTAAGTGTCATGGCCCACAGTTGTGGACTGGAAGCTATCTCATTGCCTGTGCAGTCATGTACCATGCACAGTCTTACCACATGGAGTCCTGTGCTAATGCTGCCAGCTGCCCACAATCACTATCATCACTGCTATTCAGAATGATAGCAGGAGCTGCACTGCCATCATACCGCAGTTGTGCATCAAAGTGATGCACTATGTTGTTATGAAGTATGCAACATTCAGTAAACATCCTGGATGCAGTAGCAGGGTCAAATTGGAAGGCACACCCAGAATCATTAATACAATGGAAATGGGCTTCCAGCAGACAAATGCTCATGCAACGACAATCGATATCTAGGAATGGATGATGTTAAGGAGCTCCTCAATAGTTCTCTTAGGATTATGGAGTGGTTTCATTAATCAGGGTCAAAAAGGGTAGCTTCCATCATCTGCAAAATGAAGAAAGGAGAGAGCATGAACATGAAAGCAAAGGGGATTTACTAGTAAGCAGCACATTTTCCAAAATATACTTATGCAGAAAAGGAGAAATAGCTTTTACATACCAACAGGGTGACCATGAAGTAATTTGCCATGCAGAAGGAGGTGGTAAAGTGAGCTTGTATACTAGATACGAGAATTATGGGTATTGCCTGGATGCTTAGCTAACATATTAATGATGCACCCACATGCATCACACACTACCTGTAGGGTGATGAAATGATAGCCCATACTTTTTCAGTACCACTCCCCATATAGTCCAGATTTGGCTCACCTGTGAGGTTATCGATATTATGAAATGGCCTTTGCTAGGCTAGAGTATTCCTAATATCCAACTCACAGAGTTTTTCATATAACGCTAGGGTAGAGCAGAGAGGGCGGTTGGAGGCACTAGAAAGTCCCAAGGGCTCCATTGCTGTTATGTTAGAATGTTGGAAATCACCGTAAAAGCAAACTTCCATACATAGTGTTTAAATTCCATGAGCATGTGTGCAGTATCCGCATGTTTTGCAGGAACAAAGGTATGACCCCTAGCAAAAAGGTCTGCACTTTTTACATCAATTAAATAATCTGAATAATTATATACCAAGAAATCACCACTACTATTAGTTATAGTACAAAAACTTAAGAGGGATCCTGGTGTTGGGTGTGAAGCAAATTTTCATCACTGGTGTTATCAGGAAAATTGTTTACCAATTTGAACCCATAGGCTGCCGGTTGGTCCACATTCTGCTGTGTTGCGACTGACGTCCCCTCTGTCTCTTGTTCTTTCCCTCTGCTGCCCCCTCTCTGATAGTTGCCCCTCTCATGAGTTCTATTTTAGGGATGAGGTTAATGCCCTTCTTTTATTTGCCTGGTCTTGATTCTATCTGACCTTCTCAACTTTGGCCAGGCTTCTTGTTCTAACAAAATGGTGTTGTCAGGTGTGGGTTCAACTCCCAAGGTTTGTCTCCCACCAAATGATCTATGTTTAGGTTGGGTTGCCCACTGCTCACTGAATTAACTGTATTAGCCGTTGTTGTTGTTGTTGCCCCCTCATACCCCAATCCTGACAGGAGGATGGTGAGGGATAAGCCCTATTATTAGCATAGTCTTTCTGATCCCAGTTAAGTTTTTTTAATTTTCCAGCATTTTATTATTTGCACTTGTTCGTCATATCTATAAAATATTTGAGCATGTTCAAATTCATGCTGCTTATGGTTAATATCACGTAAAATTAAATTGTCAAGGCACTGGACATTACTGATTAAATTTTCAATTAAATTATAGTTATGGTTAATCAAAACTTGCATGTATTCCTGTCCATTCTTATCAAATAATACAATCTGATGTAATGCTGAATTGGGTTCAAGCCCTGTAGGGTACTTTTACATACGTAGGCCTTAAAGAACAAGCTTCGCTTTAATGGAATCATTAAAGTAAGCATTTACAAGCTGTAATTTTTTTTAGTTTAAAAAGTTTATAATCATATTCATTTAGTTTTCCCATAATGTCATCAGCACCTCTTCCACTGTATTGGAGCCCAACTAAGGAAGGTTCAGAATTAATTCAGTCATTTAAGATCGGTGGCTCATAGGTAAAACCAGACCTTGATGTATGGCTTATAAAGGACAATTGACATCCCATGTTTTGTTCTAAACTATGCCATAAGCAAACATATTTCAACAGTTTTCTTCACTTATAGCTCTCACCCCATTATTCAGAAAAAGGCTGTCATAAAGGGCCAATTCATATGTGCAGCAAGGATGACTTCGAGAGAAGAGGATTTTGGGATGAATGCCAAATTTTGAAATGTATGTTTCCATAAGAGGTTATCACACTGCCTTTATAGATTATGCGATGTATGAGGTGATGAATAAGAGGCACACTAACTATTCTGCTCCCATTCTATTTAAAAAAAATGTCTCTCATCACATATTACGAGTTAGCTCTCCGAGCCTCTAGGAAGCCAATTGCGTATCTAATGCTGACAACTTATATTTTTCTTTTATTAGTCTGCTAATAAAAAACATACTTCAGAAAAAGTGGATGATTCTACTTGATGAACATCCCTGAAGGGGAAAATATTGGGGGAAAAAAACAAGAATTATATATTGCAGGCAAACTAATTTCAAGGCTTTGTTTGAAAAAGCATCAAAACATGAGTACTGTTAAGGGCATGAAAACTTCTGGGGGTTGCAATTATTGTAAGTTCAGCATCACTACACAACAACTGCAGGTCAACCAACATGTAATTAACATTAATGGCTTGTATACTTGCAACTCCACAGGGGTGATATATTGCGCTACCTATAATTCATGCCCATGCTTTTATATCAAGAAAACTGAGAGAAAACTGCCTGAGAGAATTTATGAAAACAGTTATGATGTCAAGAAAAAGAAATTGACAGATGCAATAGGTAATCACATTAATGAAAATCCTACATATGACATATGAGCAAATACAGTTATATGATACAGTTATAAATACAGTTGTTTTTTTTTTTTTTTCCCCAAGATGTGATGTATCTTTATATTGTATTTAGAACTCAACTTCCTTTTTTTTGCATTAACAATGTTCATATGTCTGTTATGTACTTGGAGCTTTTCTCCCCGGGCCTCCGCTGAAAATGGACATGTATCCAGTCGGACTCTCCTGGTTAACAAATGTAAAATAAATAAATAAATAAATAAAAATACACATGGTCCATGACAACTACATCTTGAGTGGCATGAGCTGTACTGGCAACTCAATTTAAACTCTAACAGCTGGCCTGGACAATGTGATCAGTTTTATTTTCTAACATAGAATGCTGCTATGGTATTAAATACATGGTTATGAAAATTTTTTTGAAATAATTTCATGACATAAATGTTATATTGTTTATTTTCATATAAATATGCATAGATATTTTTCATGCATTCTTTTTAAATAGTGGTTCATACTATTTATTCAAGACATAGATTGCATGCATTTTATTGAATTAAAAATGATTTGCACTTTAAAAGTTGAAGCGTTATTACATTTGGTTGTTAGTATGTGTGCCTTATTTCTTAAGACTTGTTACTGTGTATTTTTAACTTGTAGGTCTTTTAACTTGTAACTCTCTTTTTAAAAGTACTACTTGGCTTTGGAAACTATGCTGGGGGCTTAGATAACACATGACTGCATTTAACAATTCTTATGATAGTATAAAGGGAAGTGGAATGCTACCATAATTATCTGATGAAGTTTCAAACACTGAGATAAATATGTTTTTTTTGTCTGTTTTTATTTGTTTGGTTTATATTAGTTTACTTAGTAAATTAAACCCTGTTTGGATAAGTTTGTGGTGTGGTCAAGTCTGGTGTGTTTTTGTATTAGCTTGTTCTTAAGAAAAGACATTGTGCATAATGGTTAAGGTCTTCACATCAAGGGCACTAGATATAAGGTTTGATTCTGGCCTTGGGTTATTGGTTAGGATTCAAATGACTCTTCAAAGCAACTCAACTAGTATTCAGCCATAAAATCCCAACATGTTCAAGTGCAGTGAGTATAATTTCCACCCTAGTTCTTTTGTATACTTATAGCTAGCTCATATATAACTTTAGAAGGCCACTTTTTTACCTTAACAAATTCATATTCACCCCTGTGGTGGCACCTATGTCCTTAATGGACAGGGGCAACCGGTACTGATCATAAATAAACACTGCAAGCAATCAAACCATCTAACAGTGCTCAATTAGGGAACCATCTAACAATGATCAGTTAGGGAAAATGGGTATTAAATGGCTAGGGTTGTAAAGGCCCTAGGGCCATTAACCTAGCAAACACCTATGAACCTTCAGAAAACCAATATCTCAAAGTGATTTCTATCACCGAAACATGAACTTTCTTACATCTAGTGCTCCTACAGTTTCCAATGTATTCCACGGAGACTACACTTATCATGTCCTCCTTCTAAATATCTTAATGTGTTATCTACAGTGTACTTTTGATATATTTTTGCCATAAAGATAATTAATCACCACCTTTCATGAAAGTATGTTGATACAAATGATGACCATTACCATTTTATGAGTTAACACTGTTTTATTTCTTAGTTACACTAAATTTTAATGCCTATAATTCCATATTTCTTGGGTCATTCCTTAAAATTGTCATTGGGAGAGTGCACTTACCCTGTAAATAAATGTGAACATAAAATAAACTGTATATCTATATCTACATCTATATCTATACCTATACCTCTATATGTATATATATATATATATATATATATATATATATATATATATATATATATATATATAGATCCCATTCAGAAGATCGACTCAGTGGAATATCAAACTTCATATGGTTGAGAGCATACAGTCAACTTTCTAAAAAGTGGAACGGCA